>NC_142744.1:21392500-21577500 GCF_051943395.1 Hippocampus bargibanti | reverse complement strand
AAAGTATAATTAGTGGGTAGACGTAGTGGTAGTGGTAGTAGTGCTGGTGGTAATCGCATGAATGAGTGCTGGTATGACCGGTTGGAGGAGATTTAAAATTCAAAAGAAGCAAAAGGGTCCCACACAGAGTAAGCTGATACATATCCTTGTCTGTTTGTGTGTGTGTGTGTGTGTGTGTGTGTGTGTGTGTGTGTGTGTGTGTGTGTGTGTGTGTGTGTGTGTGTGTGTGTACATGTACATGTACATGTGTGTGTTCTTGATTCCATGTCAGCTTCTCCATTGTGAACGGTGTGTGGCTTGTTTTGTCTGAGAAGAGAAGGTCACAGACGCCGTGTGACTTCCTCCTCAGTCGGCTACCGGCGTGAGCTTCACACTGACAGCAGCCTTGGACTCCACATTCACGCTCACAATCACACTCAGTGACAATTTAGAGCATTAAATTCATGCAAGTTTTAGCAATGTAGGAAACCCACACAGACAGAGGGAAAACAAATGCAAATTCCAAACAGTAAGGCCGGGGGACTGGAATTGAACCTGTACCTCTCTACTATAAGGCGACGTGCCAACCAGTTGACTACTGTACCACTGCCATTAGTATTGGTGATTCATCTCGTATGTGACCTGCAATTACCTGGCGACCAGCATATGTACCCTGGTCAAAAGTCTGCGAGGATAGGCTCCAGCATGCCCGTGAAACTTTTGAGCATAACATGGATTAGAGGATGGATGGATGAAAGGATACAGTCGACCACAGGTGATAAATTCCCGGCCCGGGGGCCAAATCTCGCCCGCCACATCATTATATTCGGCCCACGAAAGCAAATCAAACTTGTAAAGTTCCACAATCCTTGCTAAAGTCCAAACCACAATTTGAAATTGTCCATTTAAACCACAGAAGGTCATCAGAATCAGAATCAGAACCAGAAACCTTTTATTCGTCCCACAATGGGGAAATAATTATTTTTTACTTCAAATTTATGAAGTAGTTATTCATTAATTTGTTGAGCACTCTATATGGAAGAGGTGGAGGGGATGAAACGTTCTAATGGCTTCCCCAAATTCATAATGGCCCCCGAGAGTAAACCGTAACTGCAATGTGGCCTGGGGCAAAAATGAGTTTGACACCATTGCTGTAGCTAATTGTATGCATTCTATCTGCTCCAAAGATGCTTGACCTTGTCTACACCCTCTCATTGTGTGTACCATACCAATGACTTTACGCCATGTTTGCCTATGCTGGAAATAGAATAGACTGACACGTACTCAAAACTGTCCCGGTACCAGCCTGTTGCGCGTATGTGTGTGTGTGTGTGTGTGTGTGTGTGTGTGTGTGTGTGTGTGTGTGTGTGTGTGTGTGTGTGTGTGTGTGTGTGTGTGTGTGTGTGTGTGTGTGTGCGTGTGTGTGTGTGTGCATGTGGGTGTGTTGACTTTGGGTGGCTATGTACTCACACAGACCGCAACGGACATATCAGCAGCACGTAGCGGAACATCAACATTTTGGGGGGACCAGAACAAAAGGTGCCATTTTCATCCACTGAGGCAAAGTCACGTCCACACTGATTTTTGTAACAAGAATGAAAAAATTGGACAAATAACATGGGGAGGCTGCCTTAAAGCAGTTAGTAAATAGAATTGTTAGCATGCTTTCATGGTGAGTCTGTATGGAATGATCTGCCCAAATTGATTCAATTTGTATCTCAATTTTGGGCCCACAAATCTATCCATCAATCCATCCATTTTCCAGACTGCTTTATATTCATTAGGGTCGCGGGTGGCACTGGAGCCTATCATAGCCGTCTTCGGGTACCAGGTAGGGGACACCCTGAATTGGTTGCCAGCCAAAATCTCTCTCTCGCTCTTTCTCCGGCTCTGGCCTCCCTGTGTGGAGTTTGCACGTGCTCCCCGTGTGAATTTTCATCCGGTTTCCTCCCACATTCTAAACACATGCATGGCAGACTGATTAAAACCAACAATTGTCATTAGTTGTGAGTGTGAGAGCGAATGGTTGTCTGTGTGCCAATTGCCTGAAATCAACTGGGTTAGATTCAAGCACCCCCCATGACTTTCGTGAGGATAAAACAGCCAGGAAGATGAATGCATACTACTACAAAATAAAATATCATAAATCAAATATTGCAACTAAAAAAAACACCATTAGGGCTCACAAACCTAAGCTATGTATTCAATGGTGTAAGATTTGATTCTGGCTCAATAACAACTTTTCCAAGATTACAATGCAGTATTTTAAAAATTCCCGATCTTTTTCTTGCTAATATCTCTCTGTTCAAGAAAATGTGCCATATTTAACAAAATTGCTAGCAAAATACAACATATGATTTTAAACTTGAGAAACATTAAATCTATCACTTTATGTTCGTTGTATTACAACTACCGAATTTTCCAGTGTATAAGGCGCACCGGAGTATAAGGTGCACCCTCAATGAATGGTGTATTTTCAAAGTTTTCCCATATGCGCCGGAGCATAAGAAGGTGCAGTGGAGTGTAAATGAAACACGTTTTTCAAATGTACGTAAGTATAGAAATATCTAAGAGTTTTCCATATACAGTATAAGGCACACCACACGATAAGGTGTTAAAGTAGCAAGATTTGGGTTACGCATGACTTTGTACAGGGCGAAATGGAGTCGGTGGCTGTTGACAGGAGTTGCAAGACCTGTTGGACTGAATTGGATTGGATTTGCCTTATAGTTGTATGAAGTTCATCCTGTCTATACTTGATATCTAATTTAAAACAGATTTTTTTCTTACAGACAATGTTTTTTAGGTGTTCAATTACCTGACATGTTTTGGCATATACTTGCGCCTTCGTCATAGTGGCGGAACTATTGATAGTTCAAAGGCAGAGTGTATATGTGTATATGTAGTCCATAACAGGCGTCAGTCCCAAGTTACAAACCAAAGTCTACCAAAACAAAAGGATGAAGATAGGAGGATTTCCCTTTATTAGTCTCGCAGTGGAGAAATTTACATTTCACAGCAGCAAAGTTATGAAAGGAAGATGAAAGGAATTAAAGTAGAAACACGAAATACATGAACTGCTGGAAAGGCAGCCACTCTCGCGGCACCATCTTGAAGTCAAAAGAACAAAAAAAACTAAATAACAAATTCTATGACAACACAAAAACACAGAGAATCATTAATTCTTAAGCACTTTCTGTACCCTCTTTGTGACGTGAAGCAGTTCTAGATGAAAGAGGCGAGGAGCAACGCGTCCTTTTCACCAGTGGATCAGGGACGTCATGGGGGAATGTGCACGTCTACTACAAGCTAAATGTTGAAAGCAAACACGAAGCTCTCGCATCCATTGATGAAAAGAGATTGTCTCACATCTCTTGTCCCACATAAATCCACTTCGATTTCAAGCCGCAACAGTTCCACATACGCATCGGCACCCCGCGCTGACCCTTTCTTCTCATCGTGGGCTCCTCAAGCCATGCACCCATCCATGCGCCGACTGTCCAACAGCACCGACCTTTCCGCTGAACAAAGCGGGGTTGTGAAGATGCTCCCCATGACAGGCGCACACATGCACCCAGAGCTGTCCAGCCATGACAGTCAAATGGCACCGACATTCCTCCCATTCAAAAACAGTACTGGCATATTTGTGCTGCCGAAAAGGCGCAACCGCGCAGCACAGTCTCTTTCTTGATGAATGTCGTGGCCAAAGCAATCTGTATCCATTGCACAGGAACACAACAACACAAAGTGACAAAAGAAAATAATAATAATAATAGAATAGCAGATAGAACTATACATTGAAAGCAATTTTAAACAAGTGGATTTTGAGGTGAGCCTTGAAAATAGGGAGGGAGTCAATATTACGGATGTTGGGTGGAAGAGAATTCCAGAGTTTAGGAGCAGAGCGGCTGAAAGCTCTGCATCCCATCGTGGTGAGACGGGCAGAGGGCACATAGAGGTGAAGGGAGGATGAGGATCTGAGGGACCAAGAGGGAACAGAGATTTGAAGCAGGTCAGAAAGATAGGGAGGGGCAAGGTTATGGATGGCTTTGAATGTAAACAGAAGTATTTTGAATTCGATACGATGTTTAACAGGCATCTGGAGAGAAATGTAGTGACAAACTTTTTCGTACTCACAGTAGCTAAAAAAGGCAGAAGATGGCGACAAACCTCCGTGGAAATTGTCTCCTGGGACGTTTTGTAAGCGAACATCAAATACACTGTAGAAGTCTTGGCGCAACACACAACGATTCACCGTCGCGTTATTTATGTGTTTTCCTTCTAATTTTGCCATCAACACAGTTCAACACGAAGTTTTCAGACCAAACAAAGTACCGCAAAATGCATTGAGGTGATGCAAGTTTGTCCTTTCTCGGTTAGGGGCGTTCCTTCAGTGACGTAGGGTGAGGACTCGTCACCAACTCAAAAACAAGACTTCCGGAATATTCAGCGCGAGTCTTAAAATGTAAAATATAGCTATATGTGGGGGAATCTTTGTAAAATACGCTCAGTAGAAGTCATTTGAAGCGATTTTACAAATTATGGACACTACTTGTCCGGAGACGTCGGTTGTCCTTTAAGGCAATTTGCTATACGAAGTCATAATAATGACCCTAACAATTACTTCACATATAGGGCGCACCTGCGTATAAGGCACAGGGTCATCTTTTGAAGAAAATCAAGGCTTTTTGGTGCGCCTTAGGTATATTCTTGATCAATTCATTATGGATACGTACAGTATTACAACGTTACTCTTGTGATAGGTCGATTGTGTATGTATGCTCTTTTCTCATGCCTTTTATTTTTCCACTTAATATGACAATATAAGTATTTTGTTATTGTCCTCTTATTTTATTGTGGATAAATGAAATGTATTCTTCTTCTTCTTCTTCTTCTTCTTCTTCTTCTTCTTCTTCTTCTTCTTCTTCTTCTTCTTCTTCTTCTTCTTCTTCTTCTTATTATTATTATTATTATTATTATTATTATTATTATTATTATTACTTTTATTATTATTACACAGTTGAACGCGGTAATCTTCATCCTTTTGTTTTGGGAGACTTTGGTTGTAACTTGGGACTTACGCCTGTTGTGGACTACATGTTTATATCACACACACACACACACACACACACACACACACACACACACACACACACACACACACACACACACACACACACACACACACATATATATATATATATATATATATATATATATATATATATATATATATATATATATATATATATATATATATATATATATATATATATATATATATATGTAGCCACAAGGGGGCAAAACCCAGTGTCTTATTGTGCCGGTCCCAAGCCCAGATAAATACAGAGGGTTGTGTCAGGAAGGGCACCCGACGTAAAAAATTTTGCCAAAACAAATATGCGAATCAAACCTCTGAATCCCATACCTGATTGGTCGAGCCCGGGTTAACGACGGCCACCATTGGTACCGTTGACCTTCAGGGTGCCAGTGGAAAATTGACTACTGTTGGTCGAGTGCCCGGAGGAAAAGAGAGAAATGGAACGCCAAGAGTATAGAACTAAGAGTAGGAACTTTGAATGGAGGAACAATGACAGGTAAAGGTCGAGAGCTGGTTGACATGATGCAGAGAAGGAAGGTAGACATACTGTGTGTCCAGGAGACTAGGTGGAAAGGGAGCAAGGCTAGAAGCTTAGGGTCAGGGTATAAGTTGTTCTATCATGGTGAAGACAGAAAGAGAAATGGAGTTGGGGTTCTCTTAAAACAGGAGTTTGTTAGGAATGTCTTAGAAGTAAAAAGAGTATCAGATAGAATGATGAGTCTCAAGCTAGAAATTGAAGGTGTGATGGTCAATGTTGTTTGTGGGTATGCCCCACAAGTAGGATGTGAGCTGGCGGAGAAGGCGACATTTTTGTTTGACTTTGATGAAGTCATACAGAACATCCCCAGAAGTGAGAGGGATGTAGTTGGTGGAGACTTCAATGGACATGTTGGCGCAGGAAACAAAGATGATGAGGAGGTGATGGGCAGGTTTGGACTCCAGATGAGGAACGCTGAAGGACAGATGGTGGTTGACTTTGCTAAGAGAATGGAAATGGCTATTGTGAATACTTTCTTTCAGAAGAGACAGGAACATAGGGTGACCTATAAGAGTGGAGGCAGAAGTACACAGGTAGACTACATTTTGTGTCAACGGCGCCATCTAAAGGAAATCAGTGACTGCAAAGTAGTGGTTGGTGAGAGTGTAGCGAGACAGCATAGGTTGGTGGTGTGTAGGATGACGTTGGCAGTGAGGAAGATGAAGAAACCAAAGGCTGAAGTGAGGACAAAAACAAAACAAAAAAAAGCAAGGTCATATAAGAACATGCTGACAGTTTCCTCTTCGGGCGCCATCTTGGACTTCAACTTGTACTGTTGTGGCTCATTTAAAGGACAACCGACATCACTTTTTTGTTTCCTAACTGACATCAGAAAAAAACGTTTTGTAGCATCGAAAATACCCAAAACACTCAGTTTGATATTTTTAGTCAAATGCAAAACACCAATAAAAATGACTTAAAGTGTCCAAAACTACTTCAAATTGAACCTGGAAGTGACCAGTTTCAGAAGGTCCCACCCCCTTGTTCGTGGTGTAACGCCAAGACGTCTTGCCTTGCTGGACAATCAAAACAATGGCTTCAGATTCGGAAAAGATGCTTTCTTGTTACTCATCCAGTTATGAATATGATTCAAATAGTTCTGAAGAGGAAAGCATACATATTTATAATAATACATTTTATTTCAAGCGCCTTTCAAAACACCCAAGGACACTTTACAATAAAAACAATAAAACAAAGCACATAACAATAAAACCATAAGTAAAATGATACATAATAGAATAGCAGATAGAACTATACATTGAAAGCAATTTTAAACAAGTGGGTTTTGAGGTGAGCCTTGAAAATAGGGAGGGAGTCAATATTACGGATGTTGGGTGGAAGAGAATTCCAGAGTTTAGGAGCAGAGCGGCTGAAAGCTCTGCATCCCATCATGGTGAGACGGGCAGAGGGCACATAGAGGTGAAGGGAGGATGAGGATCTGAGGGACCGAGAGGGAACAGAGATTTGAAGCAGGTCAGAAAGATAGGGAGGGGCAAGGTTATGGATGGCTTTGAATGTAAACAGAAGTATTTTGAATTCGATACGATGTTTAACAGGCATCTGGAGAGAAATGTAGTGACAAACTTTTTCGTACTCACAGTAGCTAAAAAAGGCAGAAGATGGCGACAAACCTCCGTGGAAATTGTCTCCTGGGACGTTTTGTAAGCGAACATCAAATACACTGTAGAAGTCTTGGCGCAACACACAACGATTCACCGTCGCGTTATTTATGTGTTTTCCTTCTAATTTTGCCATCAACACAGTTCAACACGAAGTTTTCAGACCAAACAAAGTACCGCAAAATGCATTGAGGTGATGCAAGTTTGTCCTTTCTCGGTGAGGACTCGTCACCAACTCAAAAACAAGACTTCCGGAATATTCAGCGCGAGTCTTAAAATGTAAAATATAGCTATATGCGGGGGAATCTTTGTAAAATACGCTCAGTAGAAGTCATTTGAAGCGATTTTACAAATTATGGACACTACTTGTCCGGAGACGTCGGTTGTCCTTTAAGGCAATTTGCTATACAAAGTCATAATAATGACCCTAACAATTACTTCACATATAGGGCGCACCTGCGTATAAGGCACAGGGTCATCTTTTGAAGAAAATCAAGGCTTTTTGGTGCGCCTTAGGTATATTCTTGATCAATTCATTATGGATACGTACAGTATTACAACGTTACTCTTGTGATAGGTCGATTGTGTATGTATGCTCTTTTCTCATGCATTTTATTTTTACACTTAATATGACAATATAAGTATTTTGTTATTGTCCTCTTATTTTATTGTGGATAAATGAAATGTATTCTTCTTCTTCTTCTTCTTCTTCTTCTTCTTCTTCTTCTTCTTCTTCTTCTTCTTCTTCTTCTTCTTCTTCTTCTTCTTCTTCTTCTTATTATTATTATTATTATTATTATTATTATTATTACTTTTATTATTATTACACAGTTGAACGCGGTAATCTTCATCCTTTTGTTTTGGGAGACTTTGGTTGTAACTTGGGACTTACGCCTGTTGTGGACTACATGTTTATATCACACACACACACACACACACACACACACACACACACACACACACACACACACACACACACACACACACACACACACACACACACACACACACACACATATATATATATATACGCATATATATATATATATATATATATATATATATATATATATATATATATATATATATATATATGTAGCCACAAGGGGGCAAAACCCAGTGTCTTATTGTGCCGGTCCCAAGCCCAGATAAATACAGAGGGTTGTGTCAGGAAGGGCACCCGACGTAAAAAATTTTGCCAAAACAAATATGCGAATCAAACCTCTGAATCCCATACCGGATTGGTCGAGCCCGGGTTAACAACGGCCACCATTGGTACCGTTGACCTTCAGGGTGCCAGTGGAAAATTGACTACTGTTGGTCGAGTGCCCGGAGGAAAAGAGAGAAATGGAACGCCGAGAGTATAGAACTAAGAGTAGGAACTTTGAATGGAGGAACAATGACAGGTAAAGGTCGAGAGCTGGTTGACATGATGCAGAGAAGGAAGGTAGACATACTGTGTGTCCAGGAGACCAGGTGGAAAGGGAGCAAGGCTAGAAGCTTAGGGTCAGGGTTTAAGTTGTTCTATCATGGTGAAGACAGAAAGAGAAATGGAGTTGGGGTTCTCTTAAAACAGGAGTTTGTTAGGAATGTCTTAGAAGTAAAAAGAGTATCAGATAGAATGATGAGTCTCAAGCTAGAAATTGAAGGTGTGATGGTCAATGTTGTTTGTGGGTATGCCCCACAAGTAGGATGTGAGCTGGCGGAGAAGGAGACATTTTTGTTTGACTTTGATGAAGTCATACAGAACATCCCCAGAAGTGAGAGGGTTGTAATTGGTGGAGACTTCAATGGACATGTTGGCGCAGGAAACAAAGATGATGAGGAGGTGATGGGCAGGTTTGGACTCCAGATGAGGAACGCTGAAGGACAGATGGTGGTTGACTTTGCTAAGAGAATGGAAATGGCTATTGTGAATACTTTCTTTCAGAAGAGACAGGAACATAGGGTGACCTATAAGAGTGGAGGCAGAAGTACACAGGTAGACTACATTTTGTGTCAACGGCGCCATCTAAAGGAAATCAGTGACTGCAAAGTAGTGGTTGGTGAGAGTGTAGCGAGACAGCATAGGTTGGTGGTGTGTATGATGACGTTGGCAGTGAGGAAGATGAAGAAACCAAAGGCTGAAGTGAGGACAAAATGGTGGAAGTTGAAAAAGGAAGAGTGTTGCATGACATTTAGAAAGGAGGGAAGACAAGCACTGGGTGGGCAAGAAGTCCTTCCAGATGACTGGCAAACAACAGCGAACGTAATCAGAGACACAGGTCGGAAAATACTTGGTGTATCGAGTGGAAGAAAGGTAGATAAGGAGACTTGGTGGTGGAATGGGGAGGTGCAGGAGTGTATACAGAGAAAGAGGTTAGCAAAGAAGAAGTGGGATACTGAGAGGACGGACGAGAGTACACAGCAGTACAAGGAGATTGGATTGGATATGCCTTTATAAGTCTCACAGTGGAGAAATTTGATGCAGCGCACGATTAAAGTAAAGGTGGCAAAGGCCAAACAAGAGGCCTATGATGACTGGCTGGACAGCAAGGAAGGTGAGACTGATCTTTACAGGCTGGCGAGACAGAGAAACAAAGATGGTAAGGACCTGCAGCAGGTTCGGGTGATTAAGGATAGAGATGGCAATGTATTAACAGGTGCCAGTAGTGTGATAGCAAGATGGAAAGAGTACTTTGAAGAATTGATGAATGAGGAAAATGAGAAGGAACAAAGAGTAGAAGACGTGACTGTTGTGGACCAAGACATAGCAAACATTAGCAAGGATGAAGTGAGGAGGGCGCTGAAGAGGATGAAGGGGGGAAAGGCACTCGGGCCTGATGATTTACCAATCGAGGTATGGAAGTGTCTTGGAGAGGTGGCGGCGGTGTTCCTGACTGGGTTATTCAACAAGATTTTAGATGGTGAACAGATGCCTAAAGAATGGAGACGAAGTGTACTCGTGCCCGTTTTTAAGAACAAAGGAGATGTGCAGAGTTGTACTAATTACAGAGGAATAAAGTTGATGCGCCATGCAATGAAACTCTGGGAAAGAGTAGTTGAAGCTAGACTAAGAGCAGAAGTGAACATTTGTGAGCAGCAGTATGGCTTCATGCCAAAAAAGAGTACGACAGATGTAGTGTTTGCTTTAAGAATGCTGATAGAGAAGTACAGAGAAGGTCAGAAGGAATTGCATTGTGTCTTTGGATATCTGGAGAAAGCGTATGACAGGGTGCCCAGAGAAGAGCTGTGGCATTGCATAAGGAAGTCTGGTGTGACGGAAAAGTATGTCAGAGTGGTGCAAGACATATATCATGACTGTAAGACAGTTGTGAGGTGTGCTGTCGGTGTGACTGAGGAATTCAAGGTGGAGGTGGGACTCCACCAGGGGTCAGCTCTGAGCCCTTTCTTGTTTGCTATGGTGATGGACAGGCTGACAGACGATGTTAGGCAAGAATCTCCTTGGACCATGATGTTTGCAGATGACATTGTGATCTGTAGCGAGAACTGGGAACAGGTGGCGGAGAAACCAGGCAGGCTAGAGCGGCTGGAGATAAATGTCAGGTATGATGTGTGATAGAAGGGTTTCAGCTGAGATGAAAGTAGAAGTGTATAAAACAGTGGTGAGACCAGCCATGATGTTTGGACTGGAGACAGTGCACTGAAGAAAAGACAGGAAGCAGAGCTGGAGGTAGCAGAGCTGAAGATGTCGAGGTTTTCTTTGGGAGTGACCAGGTTGGATAGGATCAGCAATGAGTACATTAGAGGAACAACTCATATTAGAGGCTTTGGAGAGTAAGTCAGAGAGGTCAGACTGAGATGGTTTGGACATGTCCAGAGTAGAGAGAGTGACTATGTCGGGAGAAGGATGCTGAGCCTTGAAATGCCAGGCAGGAGACCGAGAGGAAGACCGAAGAGGTTTATGGATGTGGTCAAAGAGGACATGAAGGTAGCTGGTGTGAGAGAAGAGGATGCACAAAACCAGGATAGATGGAGGACATTGATTCGCTGTGGCGACCCCTGAGGGGAAAAGCCGAAAGGAAAAGAAGAAGATACAGTAAAGTCTCGTTATATCGATATCGGATATATCGATAGTCCCGGTTATATCGATACTATTTCTATGCACGCACGGAGAAAATTACATGCAAACAGGGTCGGATATATCGATAGTCCCGGTTATATCGATATTTTTTCGGACTCCCTTGAATATCGATATAACGAGACTTTACTGTATATATATATATATATATATATATATATATATATATATATATACATATATATATATATGATAGAGATGGCAATGTATGTTTGCTATGTCTTGGTCCACAACAGTCACGTCTTCTACTCTTTGTTCCTTCTCATTTTCCTCATTCATCAATTCTTCAAAGTACTCAAAGTACTCTATATATACAGTAAAGTCTCGTTATATCGATATTCAAGGGAGTCCGAAAAAATATCGATATCACCGGGACTATCGATATATCCGATCCTGCGCCGAACTGCATTAAACAAAAGCCGCCAAAAGAGGGCAGCCAAGCGCCATATAAGAAACGGAGCTGGCCATTAGCTCCCTTTTTTTTGGGTGAGAGATGTTCCCCCAATGTTGCCTCAAAATGGCACATATAATTCTTTAATGATTGTAAACATGTATGCTTTAATCTTCAGAACTACAGTGTATTTGAAACATATTCATAACTGGATGTGTAACAAGAAAGCATATTATCCGAATCTGAAGCCATTGTTTGGATTCACAAGCAATGCAAGGCGTGAAGTCATTTTTATTTGCATTTGAATAAAAAGTGACATCGGCTGTCCTTTAATACACAGTATGGAATGTTAATAATTTTCAAAATCATCGCACTTCAGCAGACAAAACAAGAAACATTGTTGCAAAAAACGATTGCATTCATATACAGTACAGTGGGCATGTACATAACACAACAGGGAAACTGCAACGCTTACATCTTACTGTATTATGCATACATTAAAAAAGTCATCAATCTTCTTCTGCTTCCCATTTTTACCTTTTAACACAAACACTTCAATCTCGTCTGCTACACACGAGCTAGCGTCTGAAAATGAAAATGGCTCTGCTACACGGGTGCTGGGCACGTAACCAAGTCACCTGACCAAGTCGACCAATGGCGCGACTGATGGCGTGACACGTGACAAAGTCACATGGCCAAGTCGACCAATAGCGCCACCGATGGCGGCTCATGTGACCAAGTCGACCAATGGCGCGACCGATGGCGGCTCACGTAACAAGACACGTGACCAAGTTGACCAATGGCGCGACGGATATATCGATATAAACAACAAAAATGGCCGGCGGGGGATGAAAAGGAGCACCGTAATAACCGGATTATCATAATAACCGGGTATCGTACTAAACGGTACTAATTATACATAAAAAGACTAGAAATGTGCAAGGGAAATGAAAATAGTATCGTAATAAGCGGTACTATCGATATAACCGATATCGATATAACGAGACTTTACTGTATATATAATTTTCCGTCCCGCTTATTCCTCATTAGGGTCGCGGGGGTTGCTGGAGCCTATCTCAGCTGTCTTCGGGCACGAGGCGCGGGACACCCTGAATTGGTTGCCAGCCAATCGCAGGGCACACAAAGACATACAACAGTCACTCTCACACTCACACCTATTTAGAGTGGTCAATGTTTTTGGTGACATGAGCCTCCTGTGAATAACACTGCGTGCGTCTACTCACCTTTGAGCTCAGCTGAACTGTAAGCAAATACAAGTGCATGTGTGGCAAGCATCCTGAGCATTTTACAGCTTGGAGGATGAAGGTCATCTCCAAGGATGTTGAAAGTCTGCATGGGAGAGGCGGAGGAGGAAGTTATGATCTATAGAAGGCCGCGTTCCAACTAGGCTCATTATAGGAGTGTCACCCCCGCACACACACACACACATACGCACACAAATACACACACACACACACACATACACACACACACAAATATACACACACAAACACACGCACACGCACACACACACACACACATACAACACACACATACACGCACACAAATCTACACACACACACAAACACACACACACACACACACACATACAACACACACATACACGCACACAAATATACACACACACACACACACAAACACACGCACACACACACAAACATACACACAGACACACACACATCCTCACGCATATACCTGGCGGGATTCCTACCTGTGACTAAGGTCAGAGGGAGTCTCAAGAGCAGCAGGTGGTAATGAATAACAACGTTATATGGCGGCGTTAATGTTTAACGTGGGCCCGAGACGCTGTGCCCCCGAAGCACCTGCAAGCCACCCCTGCCACCCACCCCTCACTCCCACTTTTTTTTTTGAATTGCAAACACTCGACAGGCATGCTGCGATCACCTGACCCAAAATCAGCTCGGCGTGCCAGCAGTGTAGAATATCACAAAATATGCAGGATTATTTTTGTTAATTTTTGGAAGGGCAAGGGGGGGAAAATTTGGAAGCTATTTTTATTCTTTTTTGCAGTCCCACTTAAGACCCCAGGGTTGGGAAGTAATGTCTTTATTCCATCTTTCCAAAAAAAGGAAATTGTGTATTGTCTACAAACAAAACGAATCTTAACAAAACGGGCCTCAAACCCAGGTCCTCGAGGGCTGTTTTGCTCTACGTTGTAGAATTGTGCCACCTCCATCACACCTAATTCAGACGATGAGCTCAAGGGTGAGTTTATCAAGGGCCTGATAACAAACTTGATCATTTGTATTGCAGGAAGAAACACGCAGTCAAGCATTCCTCAAGTGTTTTTTTCAAAAAGTACAACCTTTGCAATTTGAAGATTGCATTCTTTGATCGTTTGACATTATTTGGAACTTGGTTATTTCTTCAGCCCTTGTTCTGTGTAAAAGGAAACAAATTGTGGGTTAGAACTCAAATAAGCACAAATCTATAAATACAAGGAGAACAAACTTTTAGTTCAGCAGGTCCGGCCAACCTTCAAGACAACATGGGCAGTGAAATTGCAGTTGGCCTGATAGCAATGAACCCTCCTCGTGCCATTTTTGTACAATGGAACTTCACGAATGACATCATGGCAGACATTTCCAGACATATGCGCGCTTGTGTGTGTGTGTGTGTGTGTGTGTGTGTGTGTGTGCGTGTGTGTGTGTGTGTGTGTGTGTGTGTGTGTGTGTGTGTGTGTGTGTGTGTGTGTGTGTGTGTGTGTGTGTGTGTGTGTGTGTGTGTGTGTGTGTGTGTGTGTGTGTGTGTGTGTGTGTGTGTGCGTGCGCGCGCGTCAGTGACGTGCGGTGAGGATCATGGCTTGTGAGGCAATGACGTCATCACAGTCAGATTTCCAAACATGAACTTTATAGAGTAGCTTATTCACCATTTGATTGGCAACAGTGTTTAAAATGTCATGTCAGCATTCTTTATGGAGCATATGGAGCAGCCTTTACTGGAGCATAGAAAAAAAAGAATAAAAAAATGGTATTATCGTGTTACCATTACTTATAAATGAAGTCCATGCGCCGCTCCTTCTGCAGAAAGGCATCGATACCTTCTTTGTAGAAGCCTTCCTTATCTTTCTTCAGTTTTAAAAGTCTCTCTATTTCTTTCAATTTAAATATGTAATCCTCCATTCTGAAAATAAGGCCAAGCAACACGAAAAAATGACTGGATGGTTGCACTTCACTTGCTAACTGTTTATTGGAGCTTGCTCTCACTAATTCTATTATTCTGCAGCCGAGGAGGTGCAAGAATCTCTGTAACCACCGGCGCCCCCTGTCATGAGGCAGGAGAACTGTGTGCCTCACCTATGCACACAGTTTTGATAAAAATAAAATAAAATAAACACTGTTGGACAGTGTTTATAATGTACAGTGACTGTATATTATATACACCAGCCAAAGTGTAGAAATGTAGTTCATATACTAAACGTTTTTGAACACTTTAATAGCGATATGCAGAGGGACCGCAATGCGGTCTCGCTGAAGAGCAAGCCAGCAGAGTTAGCATAGTCATTGCGCAATCCATGGTGAGGCTCAGCCGGCTGCTGCCTCGCCACTCGTCTCAACTAAGTATTTGAACGGTAAATGTGAAAATTCAGCGATTAAAAAAAAAAAATCAAAAAATGGTGAAGTTAAATGGAAAATAACGCTAAAGTACAAATCACTAAATGAATATAACTGTTTAATTTATTTTGTCATTTGATATTTCCATGATGACAGGTGAGGCACGGCCTCACCTGCCTCCCCTGACTGCACGTCACTGGTGTGCATGTGCGCAGGACAAATAAATCTGAGCAGACTCATGGATGAGCGCTTGGGCGGGAAGGAACAAAAAACGGTGCTAGTGTGTCTTTTTTGAAATTAATATTTTTTTTTGATACGACAATATGAGGAAATAAGTGGTGTCGCTGCCCTATCTGCTGAAGCAGATGCCAGCTTGATAAATTCCTCCCTGGAATAGGATTCGCGGTAGCTGGCGTGGAGGGGAAACACTCCGGCCGAACGGAGGCCATCATCTTGTAAAAATTGATAAGGTGCTTACATCAAATAAGCGACTGTCAACTGCCGATTTATTGAAAGGCCGGCTCACGATGTTTGCCGGCGACGACACAGCACATACGTAGCCATGACGTGTGCATAAAGGTGCATGCGTAGGTGCATTGTCGGAACATTACTCCAGGAAGCGTGTCAACACAATGATAGAAAATGGAAAAATAAATCAAGATAAAAATGGGTAATTGGCAACAGACCGTTTAAAATTTAAATTGGGCAAGTGGAGAAAATATATTTAATATGTTCCAGATGGATGAGAAGGTTTCTTCAGCCATCATCTGTACTTTTTTGAAGGTGTCGGACGTTTCGCCTCCGATCCAAGAGGCTTCGTCAGCGAACTAAAGTCTTACTGGTCGTATCGGCCCTCTTTATATATCCCTACTGTCCAGACATGGCGGCACCGGACACAGCTATGATAAGTCCCTACTCTCAGGTTGCTCATTGCTCATTTGTTGCAACTGATTTTTTTTTAAAACATTTTAATTTATTTAGTCATTTATTTGTTTATTTGCCTGTCTGTCTGTTTGTTTGTCTGTTTATTTATTTATTTTGTTTATTTGTTTTTTTGAATGGACAAAAAAATTAATAGTTTTGATTGACAGCAGAAAACCTGAATGTAAAAAAATGTTCTTTTTTCCAAAGCATCTCATATTTTCTTAAGTTACAGTATTTAATATTTCTCTTAATCATTTAAACAAATTACAAAGGCAGATTTCAAAATAAAACAACCACTGTGAATAAATATCCCTACTTTCCATGAAATACAAATGTAATATACAGTATATTACACTAATTCAATATCATTCAATGGATTGCATTTGTTTTTTAATGATGTTAAAATCTTTAAACACTGATGAAATATGTATATTCAATTACATTTAAAACCAATGAATGCTAAAATATCAAACCGATTTATCAAGATATTTTTTTCAAATAGGTTTTTCCAATTACATATATGTAACATATTTCAATTAATACATCAAATAATTACCCAAATTAAATGTTAATATTACTAATGCTAACAATAGGAGTGCAAATACTAAACATCCTATTTTTTTATGTTTTTTTTGCAGAAACTTGAATGAACAGAAAATCCACGCACTATAAAGTCGTGTTTTTTTCCATCAAGTCTCGTTGAAGTCAAATAAAAGGGTGCAACTCTCATGAATCATTTACAACGAGGGGAAGCATGTCAATCAAAAGGCGGGTCGGAGAGAAAATAAAGTTCAGCGCGACAGTGAAGAATGCCAACTCTGTTCATGCATTTACACGTCATGGGACGAACACAACCAAAGTCACGCTGGGGTTGCCCTGATAATTTACGAGCTCCTTTACAAATGCTAAAATATCAACGTCATCACATACAGCTGATGAGCAGTGTGGCCAGCCGTTGTGTCACAGAAGTACAACAAAAATAGTAAACATGTTATCGGTAAGCCATCAATACTTGATCGACTGGCTGCTTTTTATGTCAACAAGCTGGACTTTCCTTTGGAATTTGGCAGCATTTTCTGCAAAACCTCATTCAATGGCAAGCAAACAATCGAGAGATGAGAGACTTTTCATGGAAACTTAGTGTTCTCATGGCAAAATAATAGATACAGATTAAAATGTGGTGTTTCTGTGTCAAAAGTGTGTTTTCTCAAAGAGGAACAATGTGTTTTCGGTTCAAAATCAGTGCTGTCTGTTGAGATGTCACCATTTGGTGTGACGAGGTGCTCATGCGGCAGTTTCATGGGGACAACACTGACTTTTCAGGTCATCACAAGTGCTTGTAACAGGAACATGGCATTTTCAACTTACATGTCCATTTCTTTTCATGCCAACATAGAGCATCTTAACTTTGTGATGTTTGCCAACAAAAATGGAGACGATGCCAGCCAGTTGACCCGAATATGATTCAAGTGGACTAGTCAACAAAGATGTCACCAATAGCGTTCAGCAGTGGCAGACCATCAAGGCCTGCAAACCCTTCTCTGCTGGCCTAAAAATATCTGAATCGCAGACAATTACATTTTGTCCATGAATATTTTTTTCTAATTTACATAATTCCAAATTGTCTTTCAGTTTCTTTTCATTACTTTTCCGTTGTTGCGCTGCTTCCAGATGTGTGTGTTTGTATTGAAGCATTTAACCAATCACATTTTAGCCATCATTTGTTACCATGGTCAGAAATCTCAGTTCTGCGGGCCCTGTCGATTAAAGTGCTGCTCTAACTAATCAGATTTTGAGTTGGCAACCCAAAAGGGGGTACCAACGCCTTCTTTATGTCACGACCTGGTTGGCGACCAATGGGTGGCGCTGTCGACTGATTGTCTCCCCAAGCTTAGTTTGCAAAAACTTCTCTGATCACAAGCCGCTAGTGACAAGAGCATACTGGACAGAGATAGCACACTGTATCAGTAGTGAGCTGCATAAGAAAATATATTGTGTTGATTTAATAGCAGTTTTGTCAACCCACAATGGCTGAAGGCTGAGGAGAGGAAATTGATTTGGTTGCAGATTTACTGTTAAAGCCATTTTCAAGATGGATTTTTCACGAAAAAATGGACATCATTAAGAAAGGTTGTACAGTTATTTCCTGGCTAATGGTACCATCTAGTGGACTTGTTGTAAATCACACCATACTTTTTTCAGTCTGGATTGATTCAGACGTAGGCCTAGTGATGAACTGGCGTTCAGTACACTCCAGGTACTCATTTTTGAAAGAATGAATCCACATTTTATAATCACAAACGTATCTTACACTAGCTGATTTCAAGCAGCAGGCTGGGGACACCCTCAACTCATTGCCAACCAATCACAGGGCACATATAGACAAACGAATATCCACACTTACAATCATATTGAGGAATAATTCAGAACACATGTGTCAAAGTCAAGGCCTGCGGGCCAAATCTGGCCTGTCACGTCATTTTATTCGGCCCACGAAAGCAAATCAAGAATGTCAGGTTTGGATTGGATTGGATTTGCCTTTACTAGTCTCACAGTGTAGAAATTTTCACAGCTAGCTAAAGTCCAAACCAAATTTTCAAATTGTCGTATCTAAACCACAATAACAGTCGCAGGTCCTCTTCCTCCCTCCGGCTCTGTGTGCCCCCCCCTGCCCGTCTCAGCACGATGGGTGGCAGAGCCTTCAGCTGCTCTGCCCCCAAACTTTGGAACTCACTTCCTCCCAACATTCGTAACATCGCTTCTCTTCCCACTTTCAAGTCCCATCTCAAAACCCACCTATTTAAAATTGCATTTTCTGTGTAGCTCTCTCTCTTGTTTCTCATATAATTGTATTTTATTTATTGCAATCTATTTGTGATTGTATTTTATTTATTATAGTACCTATACTTGTCTGTGACTGTCAAGTGTCCTTGGGAGCTTTGAATGGCGCTTAAAATGTAATGTGTTATTATATTATTATTATTATTATTATTATTATTATTATTATTATTTTATTATTATTATTATTATTATTATTATTATTATTATTATTATTATTATTATTATTATTATATCGAAGTACCCAGGGAATAGCCATGCAGGCACAAGAACATACAAACAACACACAGAAAGGCTCATTCTCAGGCGCAGAGGAGAATCGAACCCTCACCTCAATACTTTGAGGCCGACACACTAACCAGTCAACTACAAATCCAAACTCACCGACTCAATTTTGTTTGTCGCAGGGGCAGCCAGGTTAAATCCAGTTTCTGAGCCTTCAGCAATTCTCCCTCTCGCACAAATCAAAGCAACACATTCATAAAACGAAATCAATAAGAAGCAAATTTAATTCAGTGCGCACATCAAGTAGCAAGTGGTTCTGCCTCCTCCACCAAAAGGACAAAAACACATAATGAGTCAATGACAAACTCAAAACGTCGGCTAGTTTTTACAATCCCGAGTGGCCAACTGTTTACCATGAACATGATCTTTCATCTCAATATTTTTTCTATTGTGTACATTTTGTGTAAAAGAGATTTGATTTGCATATTTGTTTGTTTGTAAAATTCACAAAACCGGGTCAGATGAGGAGGACACTGATTTGCTGTGGCGACCCCTGAAGGGAAAAGCCGAAAGGGTAAAAAAAGTACATTTGTGTAAAATTGTGTTGACCATTTGTATGTGAATACTGCATACGATATGCTTTTGTTCCTTTTCAAAAATCTATAACGGTCAAGAATGTTAAAATTGTTGACAAAGGGTGACCTAGGAAAGACTCTTCCGTGGCATTAAATTATTATTATTATGATGATGATGATTATTATTATTATTGTTTTTTGACCTGATAACTTGGTGGTGGACCAATGTCACAAAAAAAGAAAAAGAAAAAGTGATTTAGATTATTACGAGCCCCCAACTCTAAATCAAGGCCAACAAGTCCACCGACACCCCCGCAAGGTTGGTGTTAAGCAAACATTCTCAGCCATGCAACAATCTCCAGCAGAGAGGTGTCTCTTTTCTCATCAGGAAACCTTTCTCACCTCCCAACAAATCCCTGATCGACCCCCACACCCCCAGAGGGGGAAAAAAAACACCCCGTGTGTCCGTCGCCCAGGTTCCTGTTCTCTATCCCTTCTCTGGAATCAGCCTATCACGAGCCTCACGTCATCCGTCTCCAGATCGCGACGGCCAGGTCGACCTCGGGAGATTAACGGGGACTATCTGATGACGGGGAGGTGCGTGGGCTTGTTTTCCACCTAATTGAGTGCTCCTCTCTCTCAAAGTCAGCTGTGTCTGCTTTATCTTCAGAACAGTGGCTGTGTTGCTTCGCTACAAGGTCTTGCGCTATCAGCCAAATATCGAGCCAGTGTCTTGGATGCACGGAGGAGGAATGAAAGCAAACATTCAGCTGATTTTTCCACCACTAGCAAGCGGAACAACAACACGCTGCGCCCAGATGCTTCTTTCCCAGGATGTGGCCTTCAACTTGTGCTGGGCTCCACAGTTAAAGAGATAAGGGAAAAATATCCTACTTTCAAGCCACAATTGTCTCCACTTTTGAACAGTTTGCATCTTCTTTCTTTATGTTATATGCTTTCTGGATCAAAGATCAAATGTGAAGATGTTTTGGAAAATGTGAAAGACATTGCAGGGATCCAAACCAACATTTTTTTTCTTTTCAATCTGCCTCAGACACATCATCCACCCATCATGCAAAAGCAAGCATCCGGGCTAGTCCAGGGGCCCATCGACCCCCAGAAAAAGGGAGCGCCCGGTGGGCAGGATAAAGCCCAGCATTTATCCAAAGACGATCCGCTTTTGTACAAGTGGAACAACCCACTCTTTGAGGCAGGAGCCACTCCAACAATAAAAGCACTGTGGCACCGCAGGCGTGGAAAAGAAAAACGTCAGGTGAGTTATCTGTGATAAGTACAGTAGAACACCTATACAACAAAATCATGTTTGCATCCGGACATTTTTCACGAGAGCAAGTTTGATCATAGACAAGAAGACAAACGCATGCAAATAAAGTACTTTTTATTTTTATTCCAATAGAGCATAAGTGTCAACCGCCGAGACCTTCAAGTTCCTGAGAATTATAGTCTCCCAGGACATCAAGTGGGATGTGAACACCAACTCCATCTTGAGAAAGGTTCAGCATAGGATGTACTTCCTGAGGCTGATGAAGAAGCATGGCCTGCCACAGGAGGTGCTATGACAGTTCTACACGCCGGTCATCGAATCAATCCTGTGTTCTTCCATCACGGTTTGTTTCGGGGCCGCCACAAAAATGGACATAATACGATTTCAATGGGGAGTTAGGACGGCGGAAAAAAATCATTCCCGTTGCACACTGCAAGAACCAAGACAAGGGCACGGAAAATCTTACTGGACCCTTCGCACCCTGCTCACCACCTTTTCCAGCTACTCCCCTCAGGCAGGCGCTACCGATCCATGCACACCAAATCCAGCAGACATTTAAACAGCTTCTTTCCCCTAGCCATAAAGTCTCGAAACAGTAACCCAAATAGAACTGTATAGTGCCTCTTTGGAATTTTGCACAACCCTGTGGAACAGCATCCCGTTATAATCATTGTAGCTCTAGCTCTGTACTCGAACCACTGTTACTGACCTATATAATCTCCAGCACCAGACACTTTGAGGTGCTCAAGAACATCTGCATACTTGCACACTTTTTTTACTACAAATACAGGGACTGATCATTTTAAAATGGTTCACTGATTTTCTGCACCAACTGTAGAACTGTTATCGGATTTTATTCTAGCACTGATCACTTCAGCTCTGCTTGTTACCGTGCACATTGTTTCAGTGATTCCTGAGAGGAACCACTTACAAGAAGGCATTAGATTAGATTAGTCTCTATTAGTGTCCTCCATACTCATTTGTCATGTCTTTTTTTATGATGATACTTGTGCAGCGTGTTCTACAGAAGACAAATTCCTTGTGTGTTTCGATGAAAAGGTTTCTTCAGGCGTCATCTGTACTTCTTTGAAGGTATCGGACCCATCGCTTCTCATCCAAGAGGCTTCGTCAGCTAACTAAAATTTGGCTGGTAAATTTGGCCCTGCGCTAAGGTTGGGGGGAGCAAAGGACTATTCCCTGAGGCTACACCGATTACTTCTATTGCCCTGACTGATTATGGTCTACTACTGGCTTGATTACCCCATTTGCTCTCGTATCACCACCATCAGCATGATAAAGCCTATGTGGTAATGATCTAAGAAGTCTGTAGTAAGTGTATCCAAATTAAACCTCACACCACCATGGCGATTTAGTGAAGAAATTTGCTGTTTTATAAAAATAGCTTCTTTTGCTTCCCTTTCACACTATCTATTCTCTTTCGCTAAGATTTTAGCCTCACTGTCGTCAAATGAGTGGTTGTTAGATTTTAGGTGCATATGCACTGCAAATTGAGGCCCACTATTATTATCCCTGCGATGTTGATAAAGTCTTTTTTCTTTCATTCCAGGGGGAAGCAGAAAAGACGGAATGGCTAAAATGTATGAAGATTGTTTTCACACAAGGCGGTCTTTTCTTAAATTTAGTCAATGAAATCTACACATAAGTACACATTTCACCATTTATATGCTCACACTATAAATCTTTATCCAAACAGCAATTTCACAACAATTCCAGCTGTTACCAAGCACTTTACAGGACACTTACATAAAACAAAAAAACCTGAAATAGGGGCAAATATATTGAATAATGACTAAAGCAATCATGCGTGGTAGCTGATGATTTCATCACATTCAAAAACACTCGACAGATAGTCATAATGGTACATACAGTCATCCTAAATATTGAGCCTTAAATGTTTGATGAATCAAGGAGACAGACAAGAAAAACAAAACAAAAACGTGAATCAGCCAATTAGCATAAACACTGATAAAAGAGAAAAAGTGATAATCAACCCCCTATCTCTCTCCCTTCACACTTTTATTCCTCAGACACCTGCCACGCGCTCAGACACTTGCAACGCTCTCCTTCCTTTTTTTAATGAAAAGATCAACAAAATCCACCAGCTCTTCGGCTCCTCTATACCCCTCCCCTCCCCCAACCTTCCTACTCCTTATAAACTGCTATCCTCTTTTGAACTCCCCCATCCCTCAATAATTTCAGACTTCATCATCAAGTCCAATAATTCCTCCCGTCAGCTTCACCCCCCCCCTAAAATTCTGATCAAATCATGCTTATCCTCTCTCCTCCATTTTATTTCAGCCATTATTCACTCCTCATTATCCACTGGAATTGTTCCTGTCCCACTCAAAACCGCAGCTGTCACTTCAATCCTGAAAAAAACCTGGCTCAGATCCCAACGATTTCAATAACTTACGTCCAATTTCTCATCTTCCATTCATGGCTAAAATTCTTGAAAAAATGGTTGGATCCCAGATTCACTCTCACCTCACTCACAACAACCTTTACAAACAATTCCAGTCTGGTTTCCGTCCCCGCCACAGCACTGTATACCTCATAAAAATCATCAATGATCTTCTCATGGCAGCAGATGCTGGTTCACTCATCCTTTTTTTTCTCATCGTTCTCTATCTGACCGCAGCTTTTGACACCATTTCTCACCCCATCCTGCTCAAGACTTTCCACTCTAGGCATCACGCACACCCCACTCGTGGTTTCACTCCTATGTCACTAGCCGCTCACAATTTATCCAAATTAACTCCTTCACTTCACGGTCCTCTCCTGTGTCTTCTGGTGTGCCCCAAGGGTCTGTCCTGAGGCACCTTCTCTTTATTACCTACCTTCTTCCCCTTGGCAATATTTTCCGCAAGTTTGGAATTCACTTTCACTGCTTTGCAGCAAACCCGACGCCTCTCTTCCACCTTCATCCCTTTCACTTTGCCTCTCAGATATTAAATCCTGGTTTTCCCATAACTTCCTCAAACTTACGGTGAAAAAACGGAACTTCTCCTTGTCGTACCAAATCCACCCTACACAAAGCAAACTGTTTCTCTCTCACCATTGACAGTTCAAACGTGTCCCCCTCCCTTCAGGTCAAGAGCCTGGGTGTCGTCCTCGATAGCTCACTATCTTTCCACTCCCATCTAAATAACATAACTCGGTCTGCATATTTCCACCGTCGTAATATCAATCATCTCCGTCCCTCTCTACCCCCTCACACCGCTGCTATCCTTATCCATAGTCTCGTCACCTCCCGTATCGACTATTGTAATTCACTTCTTTTTGGTGTCAATCAAAAATGTCTCCATAAACTCCAACTAGTTCAAAATTCCTCAGCCCGGATCATCACTAAAACCCCCTCCTTTTACCACATTTCCCCTGTCCTCCAGCAGCTCCACTGGCTCCCTGTTAAACTTCGTATTGAATTCAAATTACTTCTGTTTACATTTAAAACTATCCATAACCCCCTCTCGGTCATTCACATCCTCATCCTCCCTCCACCTCTGTGTGCCCTCTGCCCGTCTCATCACGATGGAGTGGAGAACTTTCAGCCGCTCCGCTCCCAAACTCTGGAACTCACTTCCACCCAACAACCGTAATATTGACTTCCTTCCTACTTTCAAATCCCACCTCAAAACCCATTTGTTTAAAATTGCATTCGTGGTCTAGTTTAATCTGCGATTTTATTATTTATCATTTTATTTAAGGTTGTATTGTTCTGTCTACGTCTGTGTAAGCTCTCAGTCGTACAGGAGTGGTACATCGATGAGAAGGTTTCTTCAGCCGTCATTTGTACAATTTTGAAGGTTTCGGACGTTTCGCCTCCTATCCAAGAGGCTTCGTCAGCGAACTAACGTCTGACTGGTCGTATCGGCCCTATTTATATATCCCTAATGTCCAGGCATGGCGGCGCCGGACACAGCTATGATAGGTCCCTACTCTCAGGTTGGGGGGAGCAGAGGACCCCTCCCTGTGGCCCCACTGATTGTTCCTACATTCCTGACTAACGACTGGCCTATTTCCCCCACTCCCACCAGTATCACCTCATCAGCATTACGAATGTTGCCTAACCTGTTTTGCCTAAGCAGGCTATTGTATGAACGATCCAAATTGAACTTCACCCCACCAGACCGGTTTAAAGAAGGATTTTGTTGTTTTATAAGAATCGCTTCTTTTACCCCCCTTTCAAACCATCTATGTTCTTTCGCTAAGATTTTAACCTCATTGTCGTCAAATGAGTGGTTGCTAGCTTTTAGGTGCAAATGTATTCACTCCTCATTATCCACTGCAATTGTTCCTGTCCCACTCAAAACCGCAGCTGTCACTTCAATCCTGAAAAAAACCTGGCTCAGATCCCAAAGATTTCAATAACTTACGTCCAATTTCTCATCTTCCATTCATGGCTGAAATTCTTGAAAAAATGGTTGGATCCCAGATTCACTCTTACCTCACCCACAACAACCTTTACAAACAATTCCAGTCTGGTTTCCGTCCCCGCCAGAGTACTGTATACCTCATAAAAATCATCAATGATCTTCTCATGGCAGCAGATGCTGGTTCACTCATCCTTTTTTTTCTCATCGTTCTCTATCTGACCGCAGCTTTTGACACCATTTCTCACCCCATCCTGCTCAAGACTTTCCACTCTAGGCATCACGCACACCCCACTCGTGGTTTCACTCCTATGTCACTAGCCGCTCACAATTTATCCAAATTAACTCCTTCACTTCACGGTCCTCTCCTGTGTCTTCTGGTGTGCCCCAAGGGTCTGTCCTGAGGCACCTTCTCTTTATTACCTACCTTCTTCCCCTTGGCAATATTTTCCGCAAGTTTGGAATTCACTTTCACTGCTTTGCAGCAAACCCGACGCCTCTCTTCCACCTTCATCCCTTTCACTTTGCCTCTCAGATATTAAATCCTGGTTTTCCCATAACTTCCTCAAACTTACGGTGAAAAAAACGGAACTTCTCCTTGTCGTACCAAATCCACCCTACACAAAGCAAACTGTTTCTCTCTCACCATTGACAGTTCAAACGTGTCCCCCTCCCTTCAGGTCAAGAGCCTGGGTGTCGTCCTCGATAGCTCACTATCTTTCCACTCCCATCTAAATAACATAACTCGGTCTGCATATTTCCACCGTCGTAATATCAATCATCTCCGTCCCTCTCTACCCCCTCACACCGCTGCTATCCTTATCCATAGTCTCGTCACCTCCCGTATCGACTATTGTAATTCACTTCTTTTTGGTGTCAATCAAAAATGTCTCCATAAACTCCAACTAGTTCAAAATTCCTCAGCCCGGATCATCACTAAAACCCCCTCCTTTTACCACATTTCCCCTGTCCTCCAGCAGCTCCACTGGCTCCCTGTTAAACTTCGTATTGAATTCAAATTACTTCTGTTACATTTAAAACTATCCATAACCCCCTCTCGGTCATTCACATCCTCATCCTCCCTCCACCTCTGTGTGCCCTCTGCCCGTCTCATCACGATGGAGTGGAGAACTTTCAGCCGCTCAGCTCCCAAACTCTGGAACTCACTTCCACCCAACAACCGTAATATTGACTTCCTTCCTACTTTCAAATCCCACCTCAAAACCCATTTGTTTAAAATTGCATTCGTGGTCTAGTTTAATCTGCGATTTTATTATTTATCTTTTTATTTAAGGTTGTATTGTTCTGTCTACGTCTGTGTAAGCTCTCAGTCGTACAGGAGTGGTACATCGATGAGAAGGTTTCTTCAGCCGTCATTTGTACAATTTTGAAGGTTTCGGACGTTTCGCCTCCTATCCAAGAGGCTTCGTCAGCGAACTAACGTCTGACTGGTCGTATCGGCCCTATTTATATATCCCTAATGTCCAGGCATGGCGGCGCCGGACACAGCTATGATAGGTCCCTACTCTCAGGTTGGGGGGAGCAGAGGACCCCTCCCTGTGGCCCCACTGATTGTTCCTACATTCCTGACTAACGACTGGCCTATTTCCCCCACTCCCACCGGTATCACCTCATCAGCATTACGAATGTTGCCTAACCTGTTTTGCCTAAGCAGGCTATTGTATGAACGATCCAAATTGAACTTCACCCCACCAGACCGGTTTAAAGAAGGATTTTGTTGTTTTATAAGAATCGCTTCTTTTACCCCCCTTTCAAACCATCTATGTTCTTTCGCTAAGATTTTAACCTCATTGTCGTCAAATGAGTGGTTGCTAGCTTTTAGGTGCAAATGTACTGCCGATTGAGGCCCACTTGTATTATCACTGCGATGTTGATAAAGTCTTTTTTTGATAATTTGTTGAGTCTCCCCAATGTACTGCTCTTTACAATTCTCATTCATACAATGTAGGCGGCCTGGTAGTCGAGTGGTTAGCACACCGGCTTCACAGTGCAGAGGTCGCCGGTTCGCGTCCTGGTCCGGCCTCCCTGTGTGGAGTTTGTATGTTCTCCCCGGACCCGCGTGGGTTTTCTCCGGGTCCTCCGGTTTCCTCCCACACTCCAAAAACATGCATGGCAGGCAGATTGACCACTCCAAATTGTCCCTAGGTGTGAGTGTGAGAGTGACTGTTGTACGTCTTTGTGTGCCCTGCGATTGGCTGGCAACCAATTCAGGGTGTCCCCCGCCTCGTGCCCGAAGACAGCTGAGATAGGCTCCAGCAACCCCTGCGACCCTAATTAGGAATAAGCGGTACGGAAAATGAGATGAGATGAGATGAGATTCTTACAATGTATGGAATAAACTACATTACTCTGTTTTTCATTTGGTAGCCTATCTTTTGGAAGCACAAATTTTTGCCTTAACGTGTTTATCGGTTTGAAATAAGTTGGAATTGTATGTTGCCAAAGGACTCTTTGTAATTTTTCAGAAACTCCTGCAATGTAAGGTACTGCTACTCCTCTCCTTTTTGTATCTTGAGAATTATTGGTTTCATTCCCTATTCTTTCTTTCTGACATTTGTTAAATGACCACTGAGGGTACCCACAGTTAGTGAGTGCTCTCCTGATATGTTTTGACTCCTTTTCTCTACCTTCAATGCGAGTTGGTATTAGTTTGAAATAAGTTGTTATGTAATGCTGGAGGGTTCTGACAACATTACATAAGATTAAATGATTCATGGTTTGAGACTAAATATCCATCCATCCATTTTCCGTACCGCTTATTCCTCATTAGGGTCGCGGGGAGTGCTGGAGCCTATCTCAGCTGTCTTCGGGCACGAGGCGGGGCACACCCCGAATTGGTTGCCAGCCAATCGCAGGGCACACAAAGAAATACAACAGTCACTCTCACACTCACACCTAGGGACAATTTGGAGTGGTCAATCTGCCTGCCATGCATGTTTTTGGAGTGTGGGAGGAAACCGGAGGACCCGGAGAAAACCCACGCGGGTCCGGGGAGAACATGCAAACTCCACACAGGGAGGTCGAACCGGTACGCGAACCGGCGACCTCTGCACTGTGAAGCCGTTGTGAACCACTCGACTACCGGGCCGCCTAATAATAATAGTAATACTATTACTACTACTAATAATAATTATTATTATTATAATATTCAGAAACACTGGACGTGATGTTATTCTGTCCATTTGTGCCAATGGATGGTCCTCACATGAGATTAGCCTTGATGTTGAGAGTGGTGTGGGAGCTGTGCCTCAGGGATATGAGGATG
The DNA here is from genome assembly GCF_051943395.1 of Hippocampus bargibanti. Taxonomy (NCBI): domain Eukaryota; kingdom Metazoa; phylum Chordata; class Actinopteri; order Syngnathiformes; family Syngnathidae; genus Hippocampus; species Hippocampus bargibanti. The sequence continues at coordinate 21,548,671 of NC_142744.1, read as the reverse complement.
TGAATTTGGGTCGTCAGTCGTCAGTAGTGTGCCAAGAATCATTGGGTCTTTCGGCCTTTTAATCACTAGACACCCTCATCGATGGTGGCCAGCGACAGGTTGATCACGCCTGCGCTTGTGTCCCATGCCCAATCAGATGTTGAGAAGCTGGTGAGGGGGAGGGTGTTGTGTCTTAGGGTCTTAGGTTGCTGTTCTATGAGCCCAACAAGGGTCCTTCCTCTTCATCCAGATCCACTGGCTGCTTCTTTCTGCGGCTTCAGAGACTGGTCTAACTGTGTGCCGCAGAGCCTGTCCGTGGATACCCAGGTCTTTTAGCAGCCTTATGGTGGAGGAAGCCACAGACCCTCTGCATCCAACTTCAATTGGATATTGTGATATCATGAGAGGCTAGCTCTCATCGGGACAGGACAAGAAGTGCAATGGACGACGAAGGTTTTAATCAAGGGTTCCAGGGGGAATTCACAAGCAACAAAGGTTTGAATAGTGTCTCTTCCAATACTTATCAAAATAAAGTCTCTTCTGATACTTAAATCCAAATAAAGTCTCTTCTGAGGTAAAACTGAAGACGGAGTTCTTTTCCAAGAGTCTCTAGGCCTCACCCCTCTTTTTTATTATTTATCATTTTATTTAAGGTTGTATTGTTCTGTCTACGTCTGTGTAAGCTCTCAGTCGTACAGGAGTGGTACATCGATGAGAAGGTTTCTTCAGCCGTCATTTGTACAATTTTGAAGGTTTCGGACGTTTCGCCTCCTATCCAAGAGGCTTCGTCAGCGAACTAACGTCTGACTGGTCGTATCGGCCCTATTTATATATCCCTAATGTCCAGGCATGGCGGCGCCGGACACAGCTATGATAGGTCCCTACTCTCAGGTTGGGGGGAGCAGAGGACCCCTCCCTGTGGCCCCACTGATTGTTCCTACATTCCTGACTAACGACTGGCCTATTTCCCCCACTCCCACCAGTATCACCTCATCAGCATTACGAATGTTGCCTAACCTGTTTTGCCTAAGCAGGCTATTGTATGAACGATCCAAATTGAACTTCACCCCACCAGACCGGTTTAAAGAAGGATTTTGTTGTTTTATAAGAATCGCTTCTTTTACCCCCCTTTCAAACCATCTATGTTCTTTCGCTAAGATTTTAACCTCATTGTCGTCAAATGAGTGGTTGCTAGCTTTTAGGTGCAAATGTACTGCCGATTGAGGCCCACTTGTATTATCACTGCGATGTTGATAAAGTCTTTTTTTGAGAATTTGTTGAGTCTCCCCAATGTACTGCTCTTTACAATTCTCATTCTTACAATGTATGGAATAAACTACATTACTCTGTTTTTCATTTGGTAGCCTATCTTTTGGAAGCACTAATTTTTGCCTTAACGTGTTTATCGGTTTGAAATAAGTTGGAATTGTATGTTGCCAAAGGACTCTGTAATTTTTCAGAAACTCCTGCAATGTAAGGTACTGCTACTCCTCTCCTTTTTGTATCTTGAGAATTATTGGTTTCATTCCCTATTCTTTCTTTCTGACATTTGTTAAATGACCACTGAGGGTACCCACAGTTAGTGAGTGCTCTCCTGATATGTTTTGACTCCTTTTCTCTACCTTCAATGATAGTTGGTATTAGTTTGAAATAAGTTGTTATGTAATGCTGGAGGGTTCTGACAACATTACATAAGATTAAATGATTCATGGTTTGAGACTAAATATCCATCCATCCATTTTCCGTACCGCTTATTCCTCATTAGGGTCGCGGGGAGTGCTGGAGCCAATCTCAACTGTCTTCGGGCACGAGGCGGGGCACACCCCGAATTGGTTGCCAGCCAATCGCAGGGCACACAAAGAAATACAACAGTCACTCTCACACTCACACCTAGGGACAATTTGGAGTGGTCAATCTGCCTGCCATGCATGTTTTTGGAGTGTGGGAGGAAACCGGAGGACCCGGAGAAAACCCACGCGGGTCCGGGGAGAACATGCAAACTCCACACAGGGAGGTCGAACCGGGACGCGAACCGGCGACCTCTGCACTGTGAAGCCGTTGTGAACCACTCGACTACCGGGCCGCCTAATAATAATAGTAATACTACTACTACTAATAATAATAATTATTATTATTATTATAATATTCAGAAACACTGGACGTGATGTTATTCTGTCCATTTGTGCCAATGGATGGTCCTCACATGAGATTAGCCTTGATGTTGAGAGTAGTGTGGGAGCTGTGCCTCAGGGATGTGAGGTTGTGAATTTGGGACACGTCGTCAGTAGTGTGCCAAGAATCATTGGGTCTTTCGGCCTTTTAATCACTAGACACCCTCATCGATGGTGGCCAGCGACAGGTTGATCACGCCCGCGCTTGTGTCCCATGCCCAATCAGATGTTCAGAAGCTGGTGAGGGGGAGGGTGTTGTGTCTTAGGGTCTTAGGTTGCTGTTCTATGAGCCCAACAAGGGTCCTTCCTCTTCATCCAGATCCACTGGCTGCTTCTTTCTGCGGCTTCAGAGACTGGTCTAACTGTGTGCCGCAGAGCCTGTCCGTGGATACCCAGGTCTTTTAGCAGCCTTATGGTGGAGGAAGCCACAGACCCTCTGCATCCAACTTCAATTGGATATTGTGATATCATGAGAGGCTAGCTCTCATCGGGACAGGACAAGAAGTGCAATGGACGACAGGTTTGGATACAAACAAAAGGTTTTAATCAAGGGTTCCAGGGGGAATTCACAAGCAACAAAGGTTTGAATAGTGTCTCTTCCAATACTTATCAAAATAAAGTCTCTTCTGATACTTAAATCCAAATAAAGTCTCTTCTGATACTTAAATCCAAATAAAGTCTCTTCTGAGGTAAAACTGAAGACGGAGTTCTTTTCCAAGAGTCTCTAGGCCTCACCCCTCTTGACGTCCTCCTCATGTAGCCTCGCCACCTTAGCTAGGTTCAAATCCAGTGTCCAGTCGTGTGGTCCCAACTAGCAATGAGTTCCACGCAGCAATCAACTTCTTCACAGAGCACAGCAATCGAGCTTGTCTTTCCCCAAGCTCCACACTCAGAGGCTCTCTGCCTTAAGAGCCTTGCTTGCCAATCAAGCCCTGATCAGCTGCAGGTGTGTGGTTTTAATTGCTGCCTTCCACCAGATGGGGCCAAGACTCTCTCTGGGTGGAGCCATCTTAGGGGGATGTATTTGCCCTACAGGACACAGCCTCTCGTGGCATCACAATATACCTTGGCTTTCCATCCCCGCTGTTGCGCATCCACTGCGAGTTCTGTGTAGCGCAGCTTCTTGCGCTCATAGGCCTCTTCAACAGAGTTTTCCCACGGGACTGTGAGTTCTGCGATGTAGACAGCCTTGAGTGAAGGGGACCAGAGCACCAAGTCTGGTCTGAGGGTGGTGGCTGCAATCTCCGCTGGGAAAACCAATTGCTGGCCAATGTCAACCCGCATCTCCCAATCGCGGGCCCTGGATAGCTGTCCAACTTCTGGTTTGGCAGTAGGATGGTTGGCCTTTTTCTGTTTCTCTCGGATGAAAGTCAATGGTGCTGTGCTGGACGTGGTGGCTCTCATTGGCAAGGAGTTGATGGTAATCATCTTGCTCTCAAGGACAACTACCAAACTCTTCCGGACCTGGTTGTGCCTCCAGGTGTAGCGGCCTTGTGTGAGGCTGTTCTTAAAACCGGTCAGGATGTGTTTGAGAGTTCCTGGAGTTCGACAGAGGTCACAGGTTGGATCTTCGCCATACCATTGGTGGAGGTTTTTTGGAGATGGGAGCACATCATTGATAGCTCTGATGATGAAGCTGATGTTGCTTGCCTCCATTTCCCAGATATCCCTCCAGCTGAGCTTTCTCTTGTCCAGGCCTTCCCACCTCATCCATTGTCCCTGCTTGGCAAGAGAGACAGCCTGTGCAGTTCTTTCAGCTTCCTCTTGGCAGCGCACCTCTGCCATCACCATTTTCCTTCTTTCCGATGTTGAAGCCTTACGCCAAGAAGGTTTGTTTGTAAGGCCAAACCCCCCTCTTCCGAGCTGAACGTGTCCCACAATGTCGCTGTGCCTTAGGGCTGCTGTGGCCTGCTGCACTGCAATGGATGGCGTCCATTTCCGTCCCGTTGATAGGGTGGGTGCAGCTTGACTGATCTTCCGGTCTCTGGAGTCTGTGAGGGTCATCTGAAGTCTCACTTTAGCGCACTTGTACTCTTCGGTGAGGCTTGTGATTGGAAGCTCAAGGACCCCTTTGCCATAAAGGCCGATGTTAGACAGACAGCGTGGAACACCAAGCCAGCGTTTCACATATGTAGTGATGGCTTGCTCCAGTTGCATTTTCGTCATAGCATTTGAAGGAAGTCTGATGACGCAGCAAGGCCAGTTTCCGTACAAACGTAATGCGTGTGAGGAAGGACACAACACACCCTGACACATCCAACATTGTGATAGAAGTGTTTCTTTCCACCATTGTAAATTGAGACAATGTATGACATAATGACATAATAATAAATTTCTTTTATAAGCGCCTTTCAAAACTCTCAAGGTCACTTTACAATTACAGGATAAGTTTTTCTGTGGGTGAGCAGCGGCACCCACACGCACTTGCGTTCACGCAACCCGGAAGCTTTTATATATATATATATATATATATATATATATATATATATATATATATATATATATATATATATATATATATATATATATATATATATATATATATATATATATATATATCGAACCATAACTGAAGTGGCTGATCTCAAGAAGTCTTATCAGTGGCTAGAGAGGGCTGGCCTGAATGACAGCAGAGAGGCACTCATCATGGCTGCTCAAGAGCAGGCCCTGAACACCAGAGCCATAGAGGCAGGGATATACCACACCAGGCAAGACCCAAGTTGTAGGTTGTGCAAAGAGGCAACTGAGACAATCCAACACATAACTGCAGGGTGTAAGATGCTGGCAGGGAAAGCCTACATGCAGCGCCATAACCAGGTGGCTGGCATAGTCTACCGAAGCATCTGTGCGGTGTATGGACTGGAAACCCCAAGGTCAAAATGGGAAACACCTCCCAAGGTAGTAGAGAATGACCGAGCAAAGATCCTGTGGGACTTCCAGATACAGACTGACAAGATGGTAATGGACAACCAACCAGATATCGTGGTCATAGATAAAGGGCAAAGGAAAGCCCTTGTCGTGGATGTAGCGGTCCCGAGTGATGGAAAGATCAGAAAGAAGGAACATGAGAAATTTGAAAAATACCAAGGGCTCAGAGAGGAGCTGGAGAGAGCCTGGAAGGTAAAGGTGACAGTCGTGCCTGTGGTGGTCGGAGCACCCGGGGCAGTGACCCCCAAACTCGACAAGTGGTTGCAACACATCTCGGGAACAACATTGGATATCTCGGTCCAGAAATGCGCAGTGCTGGGAACAGCACGGATACTGCGCAGAACCCTCAACCTTCCTGGCCTCTGGTAGAGGACCCGAGCTAAAATGGTGGACAGACACCACCCATGGGGGTGAGACGAGGATTTTTTATTTTTTATACAGTAAAGTCTCGTTATATCGATATTCTCGGGAGTTAGAAAAAATGTCGATATAACCGTACTGTCGATATATCCATCCTGTGCCGAACTGCATTAACAAAAGCCGCCAAAAGAGGGCATCCAAGCGCCATATAAGAACGGAGCTGGCCATGAGCTCGCCATTTTGTGCCTCTTCTTTTTTGGGTGAGAGATGTTCCCCGAATCTTGCCTCAAAATGGCACATATAATTCTTTAATCGATTGCAAACATGTATGCTTTCCTCTTCAGTGCTTTCCTCTACAATGTATTTGAATAATATTCATAACTGGATGTGTCACAAGAAAGCATATTATCCGAATCTGAAGCCATTGTTTGGATTCACAAGCAATGCAAGACGTCTTGGCGTGAAGTCATTTTTATTGGTGTTTTGCATTTGACTAAAAAGTGACATCGGTTGTCCTTTAATACACAGTATGGAATGTATGGTAATTTTCAAAAGTGTCTGAAAATGGAAATGGCTCTGCTACACGGGAGCTGGTCACGTAACAAACTCACGTGACCAAGTCGACCAATGGCGAGGCCGATGGCGCGACCGATGGCGTGTATCGATATAAACATAGCAAAATGACCGGCGGGAGATGAAAAAGAGGACTGTAGTAACCGGATTATCGTAAAAACCACTAATCATACTAAACGGAACTAATTATACATAAAAAGACTAGAAATGTGCACGGGTAATGAAAATAGTGTCGTAATAAGCAGTATTATCAATACAAACGATATCGATATGACAAGACTTTACTGTATATACATTCTCCGAGTACATCATCAGTTGGACCCTTCTCTTTGATGTATTCATGGAGCTTGGATGTTTCATCCTGGACAGTGGCTCTCACACTCACTCGTCCTCCTTTCTGGTGTACAGTTTCAGGGTGCTGGATTTGGGATGAAAGCCTCGATGCATGGTGGAGGAACTTTCAGGTCTTAACATCCGTAGGCCACCTTATTATTCTTGCAGGGTGTATCTGATAACTGTATGCGTTTGTCCGTGTGTGTACGTGTGTTTGTGGGACATTCCTATAATGAGCCGAGTTGGAACGCAGCCTTCTATAGATCATAACTTCCTCCTCTCCTTTCCCAGTGTATAAGCCTCTGTGTGCGTGACAGAAATTATTTGGCCACACTTGTTTTTTTCCAGATTGTGGCCTTCAAAATAGGTGAGCAGATGGTCAGAAGGGGGTTCACTCTCAGGCCCCGAGGAAAAAGAACATGGAGTCGTGGGAGATTTGTGCATCGTGTATTGATTTGGAGAGACAACACTTGGCTGTGTTTGGAGGAGAAAAAAAAAGATAAAGTTAGCTATTAACTCTCTTTTTTGCAGGGGTCATTCTGAGCCTGTTGAGTTGCAAACGTGTGTGTGTGTGTGAGGGTTGCAAAGCAAAACATGTCTGAGTGCGTGATGGACTCTGGAATATTGATCTCCCTCTCTCTGTCTCTCTCTCTGTCTCTCTCTCTCTCTCTCTCTCTCTGTCTCTCTGACTGTCTCTCTCTTTGTCTCGCTCTCTATGTCTCTTCTCTTTCTCTCTTTTTCTCTCTCTCTCTCTCTCTCTCTCTCTCTCTCTCTCTCTCTCTCTCTCTCTCTCTCTCTCTCTCTCTCTCTCTCTCTCTCTCTCTCTCTCTCTGTGTCCCTTTAAAAAAAACTACATAAAACCCCCATGTATTAGTATAGAGCTCAGATAGGGCGGCCAACATTCCCGTCACTCCCTCCAAGGCTACTGCCAGCTCAGCAGTAGAGGCCAACACCTGTCAGATGGCCGCTTGTTTTTTGGATCCATTTTCTCAATTTACAATGGTGGAAAGAAACACTTCTATCACAATGTTGGATGTGTCAGGGTGTGTCGTGTCCTTCATCACACGCATTACGTTTGTACGGAAACTGGCCTTGCTGCGTCATCAGACTTCCCTCAAATGCTATGACGAAAATGCAAATGTTTGGGAATCTCGCATCACCATCATTTAGGGGAAGATGTCGCTGAGCAATATCCTTGAATGAGAGGGCCAACAGGACCATGCAATTCCCAACCAGAAGTATGGTAAAAAATGTATTTTAAATATGCAATTTTTGAAAGCCCATCATAATCTACTAAAAATGCTGATGGGCATCCAATACGTACTTTAAAGAAAAATCAGGATGGGCTTACCTCCCATCCCAAAAAGAAAGACTCCCCAAAAAAAACATTATCAAAAAAATAATAAAAAACAAAAATACAATTTTTTTAATGATATTGGTTGAGCAAACTGGAGGATTTGCATTTGTCTATATTTTAATAATAATAATAATAATAATAATAATAATAATAATAATAATAATAATAATAATAATAATAATAATAATAATACATTTCAATTATAAGCGCCTTTCAAAACTCTCTAGGACACTTTACACTTTATTTTGTCTTGTGATGATTGACATGCCCATCCAATTTCATGCTAGTTGGTAAAAGTAGTGAGAGACCCCCCACTCCCCTTTTTCCTTTCCAAAGATCCTATTGAATGACTCCTGGAAATCAGCACAATGAGACTCAAATGGACAATTTCACCCTACTTTTAAATCTTATGCAGTGCGGTTCAGTGAAGCTGCGTTCACAGGCTAACTTTTCCCAAAACTCTTAATTACTATGACCAATACGAAGACATCTGCCAGGATTGGGAGATTTCTGAGTGTAGGAAATCTCTCCAAATGGTGATTGACTAGGCCCAAGAATAATGAATAGTCAATGAAGCAGCAACAAGAAGGCCTGACTTTTCTCTAATAAAAAGCTGTCTATCTAAAAAGACCCTAAAAATTTTGAAACCGCCAAAGGGCAGGAAGACAGTGCATCATCAGCTTGTTTGCTTAGCCGAGGCTTCAAACATGACAAGAGTTTGCGCTTGTTGATTAAGTACATCGACACCATTGTTCAGCATTCTAGCAGCGCCGTGAAATTCATCACGTCAGAATACAGAAGAGACACTTCCACTAGTTTGATTATTTGGCGAGGTACTAGCACGGGATATTTAGCATTTTCTACAAGTGGATGTCGATAAGACTACACAGACAGGAAAATGGGAGGAAAAAAATTACATTGAATCTAAAAAGCCAATATAGTAATATCCATGTTCATTAACAAGCCCATAAGGCTGATCGATCATTTTTATTTTTAAAAGCAACAAAAATGTGATATTTTGATAAGTCCTGAAAAAAAATTCTTCTGTGTGGAAACAAATGGTATGCATTGGACAATATTCTTTAAAAACGAGATTGCGCCATGGGAGGTGGTTCAGAAAAAGTAAGTTCTTCTCTAAATGATAGCATTTAAGATCATGTCCGAAAACTTGTTGAGGTAAAAGACAATTTAAGAATGGAGCAGGTGAATTTTGCCAGTGACAAAAAATGTCCCAGGCGGCTCGGTAGTCAAGTGGTTAGCACGCTGGCTGCACAGTGCTGAGGTCGTGAGTTCGAGACCTGGTCCGACCTCCTATGTGGAGTTTGCATGTTCTACCCAGGCCTCCTCTCTGGGGCCTCCGGTTTCCTCCCACATTCAAAAAACATGCATGGCAGGCTTGTTGAATAATCGCAATCATCCCCAAGTGTGAGAGTGACTGTCGTTTGTCTCTGTGTACCCTGTGATTGGCTGGCAACCAATGCGTTTGGGGTGAGAATGGTGTTAATTTTGTGTACTGAATGGATCAAAACGGGATGATCTTGAATGTAAATGAGCAACCCAATTAATAACTTACAATGTTTAAACCAGTGTAAAAAGCTCTCTCTTCAAATCTTGGCAAACACGCATTTGACATTTTACGGTCCAGGCAAAGGTTGTGGCTCTGCCGTTTCAAAGAAATATTAAGTAAGCAATTATGATAACCCACTGTTTTAAAGATAATTGCATGATAAGCTCACACTTGAGCCGGACTGCTCTGTCAGGTGAAAATCAATACCTTTTGTACAGAGTATTGAGGACATTCATTTTAAGAACACTACATTTTGGACAGCGTTGTATGGCAAACATAGCCAAAAGCAAAAAGCTTGGCATCATTGTAATTTTATTTTGTTATTTTTTTAGCAAAGCTCATAAACCTCGAATGACTATATGTTGATAAAGGCCGTTTAAAGTGTCATCGGAACGATAACATTTGCACTGTAAATGTGGCTTACAAAGCGCCAGCCTTCTAATCGCACGGCCGATGATAAGGACGGCACCCACTCGACGGGTCAAAAGCCACTCCAACATAAATATACCACACAGTCGATTGATAAATAGTATAATTTGTGGTGCTCCGAATCGGGGAAACAGTTCAATTGAATGGGTCAAGGCAGGTGGACATGAGGATTTATTTTACCCCTTAAATGAAGGTGGATCAAAAATGATCATGTAGCACTTGGTGTACAGTTTAACACATGAATTTAATGAATGCAGCTAGAAAAGGTTTTGGTTTGGATTAGCCTTTATTAGTCTTGCAGTAGAGGAATTTACAGTTCACAGCAGCAAAGTGATGAAAGTAAGAGGAAAGGAAGAGGTAGAAAAACAAATACAGGAGCTGCTGAAAAGGCAGCCACTCTCGCTACGCCATCTTGAAGTCAAAAAACCAAAACAAAAAAACCAACTAAATAACAAATAACGTGACACGACACAAAAGACACAGACAGCCATTCAATTTTAAGCCCTATCTGCACCCTCTTTGTTGCATGAATCAGTTCTTGATGGAAGAGGAGAGGATCAAAGCGTCCTTTTCACCAGTGGAGCAGAGAAGTCATAGTGGAATGTGCACGTCTGCTACAAGCTAAATGTTGAAAGCAAACACAAAACTGTAGCATCCGTTGACGAGGGGGGAGTGGTCCTCTGCTCCCCCCAAACCTGAGAGTAGGGACCTATCATAGTTGTGTCCGGCGCCGCCATGTCTGGAAATTAGGGATATATAAATCGGGCCGATATGACCAGTAATACTTTAGTTCGCTGACAAAGCCTCTTGGATAGGAGGCAAAACGTTCGACACCTTCAAATAAGTACAGATGACGGCTGAAGAAACCTTCTCATCGATAACCATTACAAGCACAAAAACGTTTTGTGGGACAACCTCCTAGTTTCTTCCAATTTCACTTTCTGAGGGAATTCCAATAGTCCACCTCTGCCCCCTATTGACGTCGCAAGTGGAAAGGCCAGAGATGACCGAAGTCGAGGTCAACCTGGAGCAATCTCTATCACGGGAACTCCAACTAGCTAAATTTATTGTATGCAGTGGTTATTGGATTGGATTGGATTGGATATGCCTTTATTAGTCTCACAGTGGAGAAATTTACATTTCATTTTTTTATGGAAGAAAACACATATTTTCTTTTCAATTGTTCTGTCTTTTATTTTATTTTAACGGGCCACCATGTTCCTCTTCGCCTGGGGCTTAATAAAGCTGTGGAGAGACAGGCCTGGCTAGGAAACCATTTTGAAAGACAGATGGTTATTATAACATTGTTCAATAGCCACATTCAATTTAAGGAAAAAAGGTGAGTGTGGAAGGCAAACTGTACTTTCATCTAAAAGATGCTGACTACTTTCTTTGTTCTCTTTTGATGCACAAATACCATTTTTTCGGTGTATAAGGCACACCGGAGTATAAGGCACAACCTAAATGAATGGTGTATTTTCAAACTTTTTCCATATACAAGGCGCACCTTTGATGAATGAAAACTATTTTCAAAATATAATATCAAAATGTATAAAAGTTTTCCTAATATTAGGCTCACCATATGATAAAGCACCACAAGAGAGAATGGTGTGACAAACTACTTCATCAGGGGGAAATTGAGTCAATGGTTGCTGACAGTAGTTGCGAGACCTGTTGTGGCTCAATATTACTTCACATATAAGGCGCAGGGTCATCTCTTGAAGAAAATGAAGGCTTTTGGGTATGCCTTATATCGGGAACCTTTTTGACGAAGAGAGCCATCAAAATAAAATATTTAAAAATGTTTTTCAGTGAGAGCCCCACACACACACACACACACACACACAAACACACGCGCACGCACACACACACACACACACACACACACACACACACACACACACACACACACACACACACACACACACACACACACATGTACGCCAACACACACAATTTCAAAAAAATGTCAGAATATATTATTTAAAATAACTTGTGATAATACTCACTATTAATATAAATGGTTTTCCGTTCCTCATGATTGGTAAAAAAAATCCAGCCAAACGATCGGAATGAAAGTCAACTTGCCGGGTCCATCGGCGAAGCTACTGCTAGCTAGCCTGCACACTGCCCATTTGCTTGCACGCTTGTTTTCTGCTGTCTCTTGCAGAAGTATGTTGATACTAAAGTTAGCATGGGGCTTGTGAAAGTGCCACTGATATTCAACTGTGTCATTCATGGTATTATTTCATTGCAAATTAGAATCACGGCAGAACTTTTTTTCTCCACAAAGGCGAACACTTCCATCCATTTAATGTCATTTTTTTTACTCACCCAAACAGGAAATGAACAGTGAAAAAGCGAGAATATGTATTTAGTTTTATCGGCGAGGCACATGCAATCATCAAAAGAGCCATATATGGCTCACGTGCCATGGGTTCCCGATACCTGCCATATACACTGGAAAATACGGTCGTGTGTCATCATGCTCAGTGTATCTGCTGCGGGTATCACCAAAAAATAAATACAATTCAAATAGGGAAATCACTTTGGATTTAGTAGGAACAATTCTCGGCGATACACATTAAAAAACAAGCTTGGCACTAACGAATGACATATTTAGTCATTTGGGTTGCAAAATCCAGTGATGAGGGCCTCCTTGAATATTAATGTTTATAACCGTCTCCAAATGCTGTCATTTCCTTTCTGAACGAGTTATTCCTGCACATTTGGACTGTTAATGGAATGCCCACGGATCAATATTTACGTACCATTTCGACCGCTTGACTATGTGATTCTTATGAGGCATCAATCTCAGGTATTTGTCTTGATACTTATTTATTTGACGCCGTATGATTCCGACTTGATCTTTGCTTCACTCCCTGGTGAGTTCTACTATCTTTGTGACTACTCTAATTCCTGTCATAGTTGTCCACGTTTAGCGCTTTGTTACAGCTTCATCTGTTGTTAAAGCGCTATATAAATCAATTTGTATTGTATTGTCTTTATCTTATGCTGACAGCTGCCCTACTAAACGTTTGTATGTTGCCTGTTACACACATTTGGTGTCAGCATAAAAAAATTGAAATGTTTTGATGATAACTGTTTGTGACCCTCTTGGCTCTACCGGGAACTTCATTTGAGTTTCCTCACAAAAGGAACAGCCCATAATTAACTTTGCTATCGCTTTCCTGAATTAAGTAGTCCACTGCACAAGGAGGGAAGATGGGAGCACTCGATGCAACAACAAATGAAGCATTTAAGCATGTTTGTAATTAGTTTCAATCGAAGAAAAGGTGATCATTTTGTTTTCATGAGATATTTTGCTGGCATTGCAGGCAATTGTTTTATTTGGCCTGGTGACAATCCCACAACCTGAAACAGAAAGCTTGAAATGTTGTATGTTTGAAATGTTATGGTGTCTTCTTTTTTTCCCAAATAACTTTCAAAATTGCAGAGCCGAAAAATACTCTGTTAATAAGCTGTTTCACACCCATGCCACAGAGGGAGATGCAAAAAAAAAAAAAAGATTGCCAACATTGACACATTGCTAATAACAACTCTAAGAGGAAGAGCACTGCTTTGAACACTTTGCCCTGATCAATACAATAAAGCAATCAACAACGTTAGGGGGCCAGTGTGTTTTGAGGACTTTTTATGGCTTTACAGCTATAGGAGGGGTTTGGCTGCTTTCGGCTCCAACTACCCACCATCCACCCATAAATAACATGATGACACGAGTGTGGCCCTACTTAATGCAGTAAAAAAGGGGGAGGGAGGGAGAGAGAGAGATGAAGGGCAGGGATCTTTTTCATCAACTTGTTCAAATAATCTGCAACAAATTAAAAAAAAAAAGTCTTCCATTTGAGGAGGTGCACATGAATCCAGAAAGTTCTTGAGAGCGTGAACTTTGCTCAGGTTGGCCATAAAGGGGAAAAAGCAGACAATAAATGTCAGCAGTCATGAACTGCATGACATGGGCGAAAAAGCAAAAGGGACCTTCAGACAGTCAATGATCAATTCTTCCAACATGACACTCGGCGAACAAAAGGTGAGGGAGCAAAAAAAAAACAACATAAAAAAAATTAGTCAACATGAATGGAGAAGCATCATTAATGGCTGAAAATAGCTGGATGATTCATTTAGAAAAAAAAAGTAATTCAACCTTTACTGGGCTGCAACAAAACCTGATCAGAATTTGATTTTTGCTTCCGTTTACAGAAAAGTACTGCCCCCTTGTGAAAAACAACTAAATGGCACTAAACTAAACAGCAAAAGAACTAAACGCCTTTTAGCACATACGTATTTCATAACACATTTTCTTTCTTTTCAGGTGACAACCAAGGCTTTCTTTACACAGCGAGCCTCGTGTGGCAGTGTCATCCAGTTACAATCAATCTGAGGCATCATGCACCAAATAATGCAGTACAAATTTTCAATCGGATATTCGACTGATTGATAACCCGTCAATTGCCCACAGTGGCTTTGAAAATCATGACAGTTCTGCCCAGCGCTATTAAAATGGACAATGCAGTTAATATGATTACTTTAATAAAAAATAGTCTTATATTCATATTCCCCATATAAATACCCATCGGATAAATGTCAAAAAAGCATAATCACTACTAGTTGTAGCTAGCTAGCTATTAGCTATTTATTAGCTTTAGCTATCTATCTATTAGCTCTAGCAAGCTATTTATTAGCTCTCTGTTGGCTATCTAGCTAGCTATCTGTCTATTTGAGTTACTTCTGGGTTGGGTGGGCGCTGGCGCGTGTGGCTGCCGCTGCTCACCCACAGGAAAACTGTGATTGTAAAGTGACCTTGAGAGTTTTGAAAGGCGCTTATAAATTAAATTTATTATTATTGATGATGATTATTATTATTATTAAAAGATAATTAAACCGGAGACAATGCTACCTTAAAAAAACATTGGCCATTATCACATCTTGACATTTTCTGGATGAGCAGCACTAATAACTTCCTTGCTGTCTGTTTTTGAGGCCGTACTTGAACTAAAAAAAAAAAAAAAACTGGCAGGACAGTGGCCCTCGAGGACCGACTTTGGAGACCCCTGCCTTAGAGCAAGGGTGTCAATGTCATTTTTAGCCGCGGGCCACAGTTACAGTTTGCTCTCGGGGGCAGTTATAAATGTGGGGAATCCATTAGAATGTTTAATCCATTCCACATATTACATATAGAGCGCACAACAAATTCATGAATTTTTTCAAATTTGAAGTAAAAAATAATGACTGTTATTGTGGTTTTCAAGCGACAGTTTTTAAATTTTGGCTCGGACTTCAGCAAGCATCATGGCATTTGACATGTTCTCTCTCTTAAGGGGGTCAATTTGTCACATGCTTTCTGGGTCGTTCAAATGCCGCTTGCTCATTCACTGTGGGACAAACCGTGGATTAGTTGACCCCCAGCGGAGTGGGAGTAATATTGCCCACGGTCCAGTCAGCAGGCCTGGCAGTCTGGGATCCTCCCCAGGATCAGATCACGTCCCGCAGGGGAGGAGATAGTGGCGTCTCCGACACCCTGAGGCATCCCTGGCAGGTTGCATGTGTCCTCCCCCACAGTCAGTGAAAGTGACAGACTGCGAGTTTCCAGAGTTGTGCTATTAATGATTCTTTCACTTCTTCATAATTTTGCAGTAAATTGGGCCTTTAAAACAGACAAGCAGTAAAAGCGGCCATCACTTCGTGCAGTTTCCAATTCTGTCCCTTACATTTGAAAAAGTTATTCTGCTTTTAAACATTAAAACTTGTGATAATTCACTGATGTAACATATGCTACTTTCTGATTCAGCTTTGCAAGTCGATTAGACAGAGGTGCTTTTATGAGGAGAATTTTAATGATAGTATCCTATTATGCGCCCCTTTAATTAACATCTGTTTTGTGTGGCTATGGTAAATACATCTTTTATAGGGCTTGAACAAATTATGTTTATAATTATTGTATAGTATATTTAAAAAAACAATAACATAATAATTGACTTTTGGGGAAAAACATTTTTTTGCCTTGTTACAGCCCATCAATGCTGAAATTATCCAAATCTTCCATTCATCAGGTCATGCAATTATACACTTAAAATAAGAACAAATATTCATATATATGTGTATAAACCTTGAGTTCCATCTCTCTCTCTCTCTCTCTGTGTGTATGTATATATATATATATATATAAAAGAGAGAGGTTAGGGTTTATATATATATATATATATATATATATATATATATATATGCTATATATGGAGATGCAACATATATATATATATATATATATATATATATATATATATATATATATATATATATATATATATATATATATATATATATATATATGAGAGAGAGAGATAAATAATAAAAATAAATATATAATATGTGTATATACATTGTTATTGTTTAGTTTTGTTTTTACTTTGTTACTTCCGGGTTGAGTGAACGCTGGCGCGTGTATCTGGCGCTGTTCACCTGCAGAAATAATATCCTGTGACTGTAAAGTGTTTTGAAGTGCCAATAATCAGGTCAGCTCTAATCAACCGGGAAACATTTCGACCTATGTTGCTGCTGTATAAAATACGAATGTGGTTCAAAGGACAAAAAATATTTGAAGGTGAGCACTGTATATGTGCTATTGTATGTAGCCTGGGGCATGTATTTATTTTTTTAAACAAGATGCACGGGTACTCGCATCTCTTCATTAGCATAGCTGACCTATAGCACTCTGGTGTGGAGTCATTATTGAGGTGGTAGAATTGTCAATTAGCACATACCTCCTCATCTATGACCTGCTGGCTCCACTGTGAGGGAGACACTGCACAGCAGGAGAAAAGTAACAACAGGGTAATTTTCTCCCAACAATCCTTTACACATCAGAGCTCGACTTGAAAAAACAAAACAAAAAACTCAGCGTTAACAATCCGGCAGAACAAGCTGGAAAAAACAAACTGTAGTAGCCGTTAATTGGCACCTTTTATTCGATCTATGTGGTTTGATTTAAAAGCACTTGTTTGCGATACAGACCAAAGAGTTTTTTTTTCATGATATACGTCATTCTGCGTATGTCAAACATTCATTCCAAAAAGGAGATGCAACAGACATATTTCAACATGGACCGAATCAAACAGAACATTGGCATTTTGAATAACAAACCAAGACAACAGCCAGAGTTTGGCATTATCTATGATAAAAAAAAACACAACATTCTAATAAAATGTTTCAGTCTCACGATAACAGTGCTCATTTGTGGCCTTCTCATTGAAATAAGGCAAATTCCCTAACCAAAATTAGTAGTTTGACACACACACACGCACACACAAGCACACACCCGCACAAACACACACACGCACACACAAGCACATACACACACACACACACACACACACACACACACACACACACACACACACACACACACACACACACACACACACGCAGTTTAAACATAGAACATAAGTAAAGATGGCCTTATGAATGTTGCAAAAAAAAGGTGAACATTAAAGCAGTTACTTTACGCTACATATTAGGAAAGTCAGGGCCACCGAGATATACTATTTTGTTTCCTTTTTGGACAGAAATACAAAATAATTTACTTACAGTCCCACCTAAGAGTTCTAATAGATTGTACTGTATTTCAATAAACGCTGTATTTTTGGGGAAAAATGCACTTAAATAAAAGAGCACCTTATCTCCCCCAAATGCTTGGAAGCAAATGGCAGCAAAACTCATTGCAGAATGTGTAAATGATTAAATGTATGGATGCATCGTCAACGAGGTGATATTAAACTTGTGTCATCACAGAACTGAATGCCGACCAGCTGGTGTTGCTGTTTCAGAATCACACTGCATTTCTTCATTTAAAAAATATTTGAAAAAATAGGGAAACGTGCCACGCAACTACGAAGCATTTTTTTTTCATTTTATGTGAACTCTTCTGTAAAGCGCTTTGTTACAACTGCAGCTGTTGTGAAAGCTCTATATAAATAAAGATGAAATGTAAAGTAATTCCATATTGTAAGGTTACACATACAAAAAGAGATCAAACTTGGCTTTTCGGGTGGGTGTGAGGGTAGACAATACAGGAGAGGGGTACAACCTCTTGGACTTGTGTGTTGTCATACAGTCATGCCCAGGGTGAGATTCAAAAGATGCGCCCTTCAAGGGTCCAGAGGCAGAATAAAGGGGTGTCCATCCAGTATGTTGTTCAGGTTATGCAACAGTCAGACAGGATGCGCTTTGGTGGCTGGTGGTAAATTGTGTGTGTGTGTGTGTGTGTGTGTGCGTGCGTGCGTGTGTGCGTGTGTGCGTGCGTGCAGTCTGACATTGGCATCTAATAGAGGAGTATGCGGCGCTCGATGGCCTTGCGGCAGATGGGACACTCGCTCATGCGGTCGCCGCATAGCTGGCAGGTACCGTGTCCGCACATGAAGATCATGTTCTTGAGTCGATCCAGACACACGGGGCACATCGTCTGGGGATGGAACAGAGTGCATATAGTGAGACCTCAACTTACAAACACCTTATCTTACAAACTTTTCGTCTTAAGAACGTCAAATTTATGAAAATTAAACCTTATAATAAGCACTATTTTCATAATACACACACACCACGGCTGGCGGAGTGATCTTCGGCGGAAGCACAGGACCGAACAGCGCTCCAGCCGGCGCTACTTTCCACACCCCCTCTCATTGAATGCACACGCCGATCGCCTACTTGGAGCTTTTTGCTGATAATTTTACTATGATGGGACCGGAAAAAAAAAAAAAAAAAAAAAAAAAAAAAAAAAAAAAAAAAAAAAAAACACAGGCTCGTGTTCAGCCCAAGAAGACACAAAATAAAATCACCGTCGCTGAGAAGAAGGAGATAATTGAAAAACACAAACGAGGTATGCGTTTGTGTGATTTAGTGGCCAAGCACGGCTATGCTAAGTCAACCATTGCTCCCATTCTCCGGAACAGAGAAACCATCAAAGGTGCGTCTGTTGAAAAAGGTGTTTCCGGGCTCTCAAAGCGACGGCCTCGGGCAATCGAAGAAGTTGAAAAACTTATGGTAATTTGGATTTACGAAAAGCAGCTATCCGGCGACAGCGTGAGTAAAGCTAATTTATGCATGAAGGCACGGCTAATTCACGACGATATCGCCATGCGCCAACCTGGAAGTTCGGCCCTTATTGAGGATTTTAAAGCCAGTAACGGATGGTTCGAGAACATCTGAGGGCGAAGAGGAGAAGGCAATGTTGGCAAAGTGGAATGATGTGTAGGCTTTTACCGAACAGTTCCATCCAGAAAAGACCGGCTATGACAATCATCAACATGATGAACGATAATGTGATGCCTTACAAGTCAGAAAGCAACAGGTGTCAATTAAGAGGTTTTTAATCAGCAAAAATGATGAGGAGTCTCCAAAGAAAAAAGAAGAGAAGCCACACCAGAGGTTAAGTTACCAACAGTCCTTATGGAAGGTGACTGTCCTTCCATAAGCCATCAACGACCATCAAAAAGGTGAGTAAAACTTTATTTTACAGCACAGTTTATTTCTTTCATTACAGTCCTCATGTAATGTGCCTCTGTGACTTTGATGCAATGTAGTGTATTTCTTTCATTACAATACAATATCACATTTATTATACATAGAATAAGGTATGTTGTGTGTAGTTTTAAGGCTTATTTAGTTAAAAACTATATTATATGGAAACCCGGGAACGGATTATTCACATTTTAATGGTTTCCTATGGGATTTTTTTTTTTGGAGATACACACCTTTCGTCTTACACACTCTGTCTGGGAACCATTTTAAGTTCGTAAGTTGAGGTCTCACTGTATCTTGTTGAGGGAAACGTGCCCACTTGTTACCTCTCCACACTTTACATGATAGATGAATAAATCAAGATTTATAAAAGTGTACGTGTGACCATTTTAAATGACAAGACAATGCGAAACGATATAAATTGGAGCCACAATGTCGATAACAGTGGTGGGCCATCAGGGCCTGCAAGGCTTTCTCTGTTGGCCTAAAAATATATCATATCAATATAATATAAAATCACAAACTAATGTGAATTATATTTTGGCCATGAATTCTTATTAAATAATTTCAAATTGTCTTTCAGCTTCCTTTCATTGTGTTGGCCTTGTTGTACTGCTTCCAGATGTGTGTTTTCATATTTAAGCATTTAACCAGTTACATTTCAGCCATCATTTGTTAGCAGGGTCAGAAATCTACCTGGACCCTTCACAATCTGTTCTGCTGTCTCTGGAGCAGAAAAATCAATGGCAATGAAACAGTTGCTTTAATTTAGCAGAGTTCGAGTTGGCAAACCCAGGCCTGCTCGAAGGCGCTGGCATCGTCGGAGTTTTCGCAAATTATGATTGTCTTGTCACATGATTGGCTAGTCAGTAGCCAATCATAGTATCACTAGCCGCTAGTGATAAGCGCATACTCGATGGAGCTAGCACACTGTATCTGATGCGAGCTGCATGAGAAAATACATTTTAATGTTGATTTAGATTTAATAGCGGTTTCGTCAACCCACAATGGCTGAAGGAGAAGAAATGGATTTGGTTGAAGCCATTTTCAAGAATAGATGGACATCATTAAGAAAGGTTGGACAGTTCCGATGCTCGCAAAAATACCAATTAATTTTGTAATTTTTTGAGGTTATCACGAATCCACACGTTCATAGTAAAAATTCGAACAGTTAAATGACAGTATTTCTTAAGTTTCTTCAAGTCACAAGATCCACTAGTGGACGTGTAGTAAATCACACCACACAATAATAATAATACATTTTATTTCAAGCGCCTTTCAAAACACCCAAGGACACTTTACAATAAAAACAATAAAACAAAACACATAACAATAAAACCATAAGTAAAATGATACATAATAAAATAGCAGATAGAACTAGATATTGAAAGCAATTTTAAACAAATGGGTTTTGAGGTGAGCATTGAAAATAGGGAGGGAGTCAATATTACGGATGTTGGGTGGAAGTGAATTCCAGAGTTTGGGAGCAGAGCGGCTGAAAGCTCTGCATCCCATCATGGTGAGACGGGCAGAGGGCACATAGAGGTGAAGGGAGGATGAGGATCTGAGGGACCGAGAGGGAACAGAGATTTGAAGCAGGTCAGAAAGATAGGGAGGGGCAAGGTTATGGATGGCTTTGAATGTAAACAGAAGTACAGTAAAGTCTCGTTATATCGATAGTCCCGGTTATATCGATACTATTTCTATGCACGCACGGAGAAAATTACATGCAAACAGGGTCGGATATAACGATAGTCCCGGTTATATTGATATTTTTTCGGACTCCCTTGAATATCGATATAACGAGACTTTACTGTATTTTGAATTCAATACGATGTTTAACAGGCAGCCAGTGGAGTTGCTGGAGGACAGGGGTGATGTGGTGAAAGGAGGGGGTTCTAGTGATGATCCGGGCTGAAGAATTTTGGACGAGTTGGAGTTTATGGAGAAATTTCTGATTGATACCGAAGAGAAGTGCGTTGCAATAATCGATGCTGGAGGTGACAAGACTGTGGATAAGGATAGCAGCGGAGTGAGGGGTGAGCGTGGGACGGAGACGGTTAATATTACGGAGGTGGAAATAAGCAGACCGAGTTATGTTATTTATATGGGAGTGAAAAGATAGTGAGCTATCGAGGATGACACCCAGGCTCTTGACCTGAGGGGAGGGGGACACAGTTGAACTGTCAATGGTGAGAGAGAAACTGTTAGTTTTGTGGAGGGTGGATTTGGTACCGACAAGGAGAAGTTCAGTTTTTTCACTGTTAAGCTTGAGAAAGTTATGGGAAAGCCAGGATTTAATTTCTGAGAGGCAAAGTGAGAGGGATGAAGGTGGAAGAGAGGCGTCGGGTTTGCTGGAGAGGTAGAGTTGGGTGTCATCCGCGAAGCAGTGAAAGTGAATGCCAAATTTACGGAATATATTGCCAAGAGGAAGTAGGTAGATAATAAAGAGAAGTGGCCCCAGGACAGACCCTTGAGGCACACCAGAGGACACAGGAGAGGACAGTGAGGTGAACGAGTTGATTTGGATGAATTGTGAGCGATCAGAGAGATAGGAATGAAACCAGCGGAGTGGGGTGTGGGTGATGCCTAGGGTGGAAAGTCTGTCGAGCAGGATAGGGTGGGAAATGGTGTCAAAAGCAGAGGTCAGGTCGAGAAGGATGAGGATGGAGAGTGAACCGGCATCGGCTGCCATAAAAAGATCATTCGTGATTTTTATGAGAGCCGATTCAGTACTGTGGCGGGGGCGGAAACCAAACTGGAATTGTTCGTAGAGGTTATTGTGAGTGAGGTGTGAGTGAAGCTGGGACACAACTGTCTTTTCAAGAATTTTGCCGATGAAAGGAAGGTGGGAAATTGGACGTTATTGAAATCGTTTGGTTCTGAGCCAGGTTTTTTCAGGATTGGAGTGACAGCTGCGGTTTTTAGTGGGATAGGAACAATTCCAGTTGATAATGAGGAGTTAATAATGGTAGAAATAAATGGGAGAAGAGAGGGTAGGCAGGACTTGATAAGGATAGTAGGGAGAGGGTCGAGTTGACAGGAGGAGTTCTTGGATTTGGGGATAATGTCTGAGATTAGAGGAATGGGGGAGTTCAAAGGCAGACAGTAGTTGGGAAGGAGTAGAAAGGCTGGGAGAGGAGGGGGCAAACAGAGAACCCGAGGTGCTGATGGATTTTGTTGATCTTTTCACTAAAAAAACATAAGCAGAGTGTTGCATGTCTCAGAGGAATAGAAGTGTGAGGGGAGAGAGATAGGAGGTTGTGTGAATTTGTGATAGAGGGAAAAGAGGACCCGTGAGTTTCCAGGATTAGAGTCAATGAGTCCAGAGTAATATTGTGATTTTGAATGTGAGATAGAGTCCTTGTAATGGGTAAGGTGAGTTGCGTACATGTCCTTGTGAGTAGTGAGCCCGGACTTCCTGTAAAGTCTTTCAAGTTGGCGAGTTTTTGTCTTGATGGAGCGGAGATGGGCGGTGAACCAGGGTGCAGACCGGGTAAATTGGACAGACCGGGACTTTACAGGAGCAAGGGCGTTGAGGGTGTTCGTGAGGTCCGCGTTGTACCGGAAAACAAGTTCATCAGGGGATGAGTTGCAGTGCGGAGTCAGGGTGGCGATCATCTCAGCGAGGGTGGCAACGTTGATGTCCTTGATGTTGCGATATGTGATGACACGGGGGGGGTTTGGGGAGAGAGAGGGTGATGGAAACATTGAATGAAACCAGGAAATGGTCTGTTATAGGAAGTTCATTAGCTGTGCAATTCTTTGGGATAAGGCCAGACATGCAAATGAGGTCCAGGGTGTGGCCTTTTATGTGGGTGGGAAAGTCCGAGAATTGATGCAGACCAAAGCTGTCGAGTGAGGAGGTGAAGTCTTTAGTGAGGGGAAGAGTGGAATTGTCCATGTAGATGTTGAAGTCCCCGAGAATAATTACATTTGGTGACAGGGTGGAGAGGTGTGTGAGGACATCAGAGAATTCTTTTAGAAAGTCACAATGTGGTTTTGGTGCACGGTATACAGTGGCTATTATGGTGGGCGAGGGTCCAGAAATTTTACAAGCAAGGCATTCAAAAGATAGGGTTTCCTGGAGTGAAACTCGAAGGATTTTCCAGTTCTTGCGGTAAATTATCGCGAGACCACCTCCGCGGCCTGAGAGGCGGGGCTTAGAAATGTAAACAAAGCCTGGCGGAGTCGCGCCATTGAGCTCGGAGAAGTCTCCCGCCATTTGCCAAGTCTCATTAATACAAAAAAGTCAAGCTTACGGTCAATTAGAATGTCTTGGATAAGACACCCCTTTCCCATAAGCGAGCGGACGTTGAGGAGGCCGAAGTTGACGCTGGTGGCGTCCCCACTACGAGGCGCATTAGCCGACCTAGCCAGGCCGGCTAACATACGGTGATCGACCGAGCGGCTGCTCCTTCTGCGCGGCTGGCGGACGGATGACCACAGGGAGGTGATATCCTTGGAGCCATCGAGGTGAAAGCCGCGACGTGATCTGCGGTGGATATACCTCCGGGAAGGGCGACGAGCGATTTCCGGGAACCGGAGAATCGCCGGTGGCACGCTCGTCCATCGGGAGCGGAACTTCAGCAGCTCCGCCGCCGAGTACTGTAGCCGTCCAATAGGTCGATGGAGAAGCGACATGATATTCACCAGCGACACAGAGAGAGAGGCAGCGGCCAGGTTAGCCCTCGACAGCGGGAACAGGTGGGTGGAGATTCGTCTGTGATCCGGATAAGCGACCGGAATCAAGAGATGGATCGATAGCCAACGTTCGTAGGTGACTGTCTGGTATTTCCAGAGGTTCGTGAACCATAAAAAAAGCTAAAAAGAGGTTAAAAAGGCTAAAAGAAGGTAAAAACATTTCGCGGGAAAGCAGCGGCAGCCAAAGCGCGCCAGCGTCCGCTCGTCCCGGAATCACTCTACACACAGCTGTGGAGTGATTCAGACATAGCACTACTAAAGCCCTAGTAATGACATGCACGGCCCGCCACTGGTCGATACAACATGCACGCAAGAGGCAAATATGTGGCTCAGTTACAGCCACAAAATACTGATTTGTGGCTATGAAAAGAACGTGTGCATAAAATGCTCATTTGTGGGTAAAATATCTCCTTTTCTGATTCATATTGAATGTAGAAAAAGGAAATGGATTCATGGAGAAAACTGCAACAAGTCATGTATTTATCCGAGGGAAAATTATATCTGAAGTGCAATTATTCTTGATGTGTCGCAACGTTCAGTACAACCTCATGCAGGAACGGCAAACACCTGGATGAAAAGCTTGAGTGGGCAAAAATTGTAGACTAATTGTGGATTTTAGCGGTTAGACTCATCAATGATGTCAACTTAAAATTATCTTCTCATAAGTGCACTTTGTTGACGTCAGTGATAGCCAATCAACATTTTTGATTGAACGTTGTTCTTGTGTTGCCCTGAATCAAAATCCCAAAATGTTTTTTGTTTAGAGTTAAATTACAAGACTTCTTCAGATACCATTTAATACAGGGGTGCTCATACTTTTTCAGCATACGAGCTACTTATAAAAACAACCAAGTCAAAATGATCTACCCATGACAAAAATGCAAACCATAATTATTTTCAAATGTTTTAAGGATTCTTTGTATGTACAATGTATGTTGATGTACCTTGCATAACTGAATAAGCCAATATTGCTCAACACACATAATAACTACATATACATAACATAATAAATAACTATTTACATTTTTTTGTAATTACCTGAGTTTACTTTGATGACTTGCACTGAATTGAATCAGCCCGGGATGCATAGTCCGTAAAGTAGCTGCTGACAGCCAGCCACAAGCACATTTCCAAATGTTCATCATTCATGGTGGAACGGTATTTGGACTTAATGATCTTCATGTAGGAAAACGCTGACCCACATAAATAAGTGGAGCCGAATAATGCAGTCAAGGAGGTAGCACATTTCCTCATGTTGGGGTACTTTTCCTGTGTGAGTAAGTTACAGAACTGCCCACGAGCCCTGGACTTCAGCAGTGAGAACACTCACAATCTTCGATGTCTTTCCACATTTGCTGGGTTAAATCCTCAGCCATGGCTTCACAGCACCATATGTCTTGACAGCTGCAGAGCTTTGATTGAAGATAATATCTCTGCCTTATTTTTAAAGTCTCTGAACAAGGAGTCAGCTGCTTCAACGAATGCTTCTTTTACCATCTCTCCATCTTGGAAGGACTTACTGTTTTTAACGATGGCGTGACTCACCCGGAACGATGCTTCGGTGGCGGCTTTCGCTTTTGAAGTATGTTGAGTGAAAAATGACAACTGGGATTTTAGTTCGTCCACCGTTCTCTTTCTCAGCTGGCTTTTCGGCGGGAAGTCAATGTCGTATTTTCCATGAACAGCCCGAAAATGCCGCTCCACATTTTCCCATTCCGTATGAAAGTAATATGTTTTGCCCCCTTACTTGGTCCAGGTTTCTCACTCATTTCGATCACCATATGCTATAGCAAGGGCTTAAAATCTGAGGTAATTCGCTGACTAGCTTGTAAATTTAGCTGCGTTTAGCGCCGTTGTTTATGCATGCACGGCGACCTACAGGTAAAAATTCAGTTGTCATCTGAATGGTTGCCCTGTATGTCAATCAAGTGACGGGACGTTTGATAGGCTGACAAATGTTTTTTACTGTCACGCTGCGATCGACCAGTACTACCTCCGCGATCGACCGGTAGATCGCGATCGACGTAATGAGCACCCCTGATTTAATACATTAAATTGTTGTACCAGCACAAATGAATGTGTCACTGTCACTGTAGTGATTTTGTAAGGTTATGTGTTCAATGTTTATCAAAGTACATGAGGCACATTGTGGACACATTGCAATTTTTGAATTTAGAAGCCAAAGGGAGGGTGGGTTGCTGAGTCAGGAAGAGGAAAATCATTCAACTCTGTTCTAACTACACCAGAAAAAACATGTGAGTGACATGATGTGGCAACCCCTGAGAGCACCAGCCAAAGGTTGCAGACAATAACACCAATAATAGTGGCAATTTTGGCCACAATTTCTTGTCTGAACACTTGCTCACCTGCTCCTTGATGTCCTGCAGCTGCTGCTGGAGCTTTTGAACATCAGCGTTGACGTTGGTGTTGTCCTTGTCCCGCTGCAGGCCGGGGATGTTGCCGCTAGCTGTTTGGACACATCCAAACGACACACATATGTTTGAGGAAACATTTGAGTCTGTCTGTCCTTCAACTATGACTTGCGCTGTCAGTATTACAAGCTTAAGGAGCATATTTGCCACAGCAGCCCTTTAGTCTTGTCTTGTTGTTTAAGAGATATCATTTAGCATGGGAAAATACATTTGGCGTGTTGAAGGCTGCAGCAACTTTAAAAACTTGAGTGGAACGCTGCCATAATGGCTCATCTGGGCTCTCAATGCGGAAATAATCAAGAGTTTGATATTTAGCCTCACTGGTAAGGTCATGAGATCCAACATATGAGGCCCCTCCATGAGGGTATCAGCAATAAGTGCTTTTGTTATTCATTAAACAACTCAAGTAACTTACATTGGTCATAGTTTGGAGTGGTGTAGGGTACATCAGTGATGAAACGATAAACCAATGAAATGTAATAAAGGTTTTAACGGTTAGAAACAATGTTGCATATTTTCATTATTGTTCATATCTTATTTATTTATGCCTCTGTTGGCAACCCAAAAGTGACTGTCAAGAAATTCTTTGGCTTTATCCAATGTTATTAGGTCCCCCATGGAGTTCACTACCTCTGTGTCCAGAGTGCAAGTTCTAATGGTGCCCGTTGTTTACCTGCTGCCCCATTGCATGTGTGGCTGCACAATGCAGAGAAACAATGACAATAATACCAATAGGTAAAACCCAAACAGACTCTGTCCACACCCTTGAGTGGAGGGAAACATGGAATTAGCCCTGAAGCGCAGACTTCAAAAACTAGCCTATCTGTTGTACAACTGGATTTTGTTTTGCTTTTTGAGTTCATACTAAAGCTGTGTATAATTATTTTCGTACAGCATATGTTTGTGTGTGTGTGTGTGTGTGTGTGTGTGCGAAAATTGTGGTATATCAATCATCATGATCTGACATTTTCATATTGTTTTACCTTTTGAATACCGTATTTTTCGGTGTATAAGGTGCAGCCAAAAGCCTTGATTTTCTTCAAAAGATTAGCCTACGCCCTACATGCAGGTCTGCCATATTTGTGAAGTAATACAGTATTGAGCCACAACAGGTCTCTCAACTTCTGTCAGCCACCACCATAGAAGTAGTGTGTAACCCCAGTCTCTACTGTAGTGCCTTATAATGTGGTCTGCCTTTTATATATTATATTTGGAAAACTTTTTTCATTCATTGAAGGTGCGACTTGTAGTCCACTGCACCTTGTATATGGAAAAAGTTTGGAAACACACCATTCATCCATTCATTGGGGGGGGGTGAGCCTTATACACTGGAAAATACGGTACATATGCCAAATACTGTACACTCAAAATGGGGTCACCTCAAATAAGCACCGTCTACTGACCCCCAAAAAACACAATAAATAAATATAATGGTGCCATACATCATGCAAGACACTATTTTCCTATAATAACTGCAGCTACAATATGGAATGTATAGAAAATTTTCACACAGGTCTTGTCTTGGATTATTTTGATTATATTCAGTATTTGATTGCACAAATGCTTGATTTGATTGCACAAGCGTTGAAGGTGTGTGTAACTGCAATGTGTGTGTGTGTGTGTGTGTGTGTGTGTGTGTGTGTGTGTGTGTGTGTGTGTGTGTGTGTGTGTGTGTGTGTGTGTGTGTGTGTGTGTGTGTGTTGCTAAAAAGAAAAAAAGTGGGGAGGGGGGGGGAGGAGCATAAGGGGGCCAAGGCAGCAGTATTGATATAGGAGAGGGGGCCACGGAGGCATACTTACACCAACTTAGAGCCAGATTGTTGGGCTGGAGAAGATCCTGGGATCCCCCTGCCATAGAGTTAGAGCTCCCTGCTGGGAATAACCAGTCACATTGTTACAGCAGCTATCACTAGAAGCTGGCCTAAAGGACCAGCAGAACTACCCACTACAAGCCCCTGAAGTGAGGTTCAAAGAGCGTTTTGAAGAAGAAGCTAGCAGGAAATAGGAGGGGGAAACAAATATTTTTAAAAGTAAGTAGTAAGATAATTAATTTGCTAATAGCTAATGCACCTGATTAACTCATTTACTGCCAGACGATGTGAAAAAAAACGTGTCCACTTCAGTGCCAGGGTTTTTGTCATTTCCACTCAAATAGCAGTACTCACAGAATATTGAGTTTTAGGACTCCATAAACATTCAATAGAACGTTAGAAATCTTAGACTCTCTTCTTTCATAAAAAAAAAATAGTTAATTCCCAAGTTATATTATCTGGAGTTATCTTAGCTTTCAATGGGGGTGGCTGTACAAAATACAATACATACTTTCATTTATTATATCACACTTTAACAACAGCTGAAGCTGTAACAAAGCATGGACAAAAAGGTAATTCTGCCCCCTCGTGGAATGGAAAAACATTGCCAGATCAGCACTTTATCGGCACCCCCACAAACATTTGGGAAAGGTGCTCCACGTCGTCTCCGTTTTCATTCTCGAATAAATTTGGGAATAGCAGCGAATGAGTTAAGAGCTAGTGTTGAGAAAGGGGAATCTAATTTATTTGGGTGTAAGCCGGCTAACCCCCGAGCCACCCCCCACCACTCTCATGAGACATAATGAAACCACCACAAAACAATCAGTGAGCTTGTAATTGTTTCCCTTTTCACACAACACAAAATTGAATGGGTGAGATACACAACAGAACCAGATATGTGAACAATAAACTATTAAAATGATTTGTAGCTCACATACAAGATGAGAATGCAACCTGGGAAATATATTTCGAATGACCACTTGGAACGTATCATGTTCGTATCCACCTTTGGTTATACTAGAACTCAGACTCAATGTCAGTGAGGCTTTACATATAAACATATTTCATCTGAGCTTGTATTACGGAAAATACTGACCTCTTGCTATAGAATGCTAATTCTTCATGAGGTCAAAGAACATTCATTAAAAGTACTTTAACACACAAAGCAAATCATGAAGGTTGATTATTTAAAATTCATGGAAATAGACACAACATAAACAATGCAAACATAAGAGAGGACATGCGTAAAATGAGGTGGCAGCAGAAGGAAGGGAAAAAAAGAAGACAGAAACGTTCAAGGAATTAAAAGGAACGTGTGGACGATTCACTCACTAATGTCATCATCATCATCATCATCATCATCCACATCATCATCATCTGCGGCATCATCATCATCCTCCATACCTTTCCCCCCACAACAAAGCACAAAAGGGGTGCGGCGCTCCACAACAGCCCGACACTGTACGCACTTCTTCATGAGGCTGGCACAGTCTGGACGGACAAAGAGCAAAATGGTCAACGTCCCATTTCATTTCGTTTGTGTCGTCAAGATTTTATTCCCAACTTACTCTCACAAGCGCACATGTGGCCACAGGGCTGGAACAACACAGCCGCCTTTTTGTCGGAGCATACCACGCACTCTTCAATCTGTAAGCAACACAAATAAATGCCTGTATTTACATAGATGTTTCCAATATCCCCCTCCCAATACGAAAACAAAATGTAGTTGTATATAATACGATGCAGGGCTTATGTCTCTGGACACTAAGTATTTGCCACCTATGTATGGACTTCTCTCAAATATAAATTCCCTCACCCAGAATAAAAACCAATGCATAAAATTTTCAACTACGATATTATGGAAGCCATATGCAAGTTTGATTTTGTATTGCACTCCTTTATCCGGCATGCACAAGGACGAACACAGATGAATTTGAAGTTTCAAAGGCTGGATGCGACGGACACCAAGGATAACCAATCAGTGCTGCAGTGTTGCCAACAGGCCCCGATCCGCCAAGCTCGCTTACGTTTGGCTGCGGAGAGTATCTGGGCGGGGAGGAAATCCCTTTTACCATTTGACGCTCTAAGGAGGATGTGATGCATGAGTAACGGCTGCTGGCAGCAGCTTCAGTAATGGCTTACTGCCGAAGGATATGTCGTCGTAGTACAGTAGGTGTGAATTTATTTTCCCACTGTTAGAGCGCCTGTGTTTTATCCTTCCCATTCAGTATTTGACTTAAACATACATTCCATACAAAATATAGCACTGAAGCAATTTACGGCCAAATTCACCTTTCAAATGACCACTTGGAACGTATCTTGTTCGTAAGGTGGGGAGCGTCTGTACCTGTTTTTGTGTTAAAAACCTTGCACTAACTGAACTGCAAAATCGAGATCATGCGACTTGCATCGCGCTAACTATGAGCATCGAGGACTTCGAAGCATCCCGTATGTGGTTTCGATCGTTCTTTGCATGACATTAGCTGGGGAGGTAAGAGAGCGAATGACTGGACAGAAACACCACTGTTACTCATCTAATTTTGGAATACATACAGTGATACCTTGGCTTACGAATTTAATTGGTCCCCAGACAAAGTGTGTAAGGCGAAAAGTGTGTATCCCAAAAATTAATTTGCCATAGGAAACCATTAAAATGAGAATAATCCGTTCCCACATCCCCATAAAACATACTTTTCTACTTTTTAATTTTCTAAGCCTCAAAACTACACAAAATATACCTTTTTTATGGATAATAAATGTGCTGTGGTATTATAATTAAAGAAATAATCTGTCACTTTCTGTCGCTCGCTGCCCGTAACCCCCACACCCTCAGTGCTGCATTCTTGACCAATCATGTGGCTTTAAGCGACGACTGGGGGCGGGGCATAGAGGACAAAAAAAGTCGGCTGCCATATTCTTTTTTGGAGAGCGGCCTCACTCTCTCTATTACCTCCACCCACTCACTGCTGCATTCTTGAACAATCACGTGGCTTTAACCGAAGACTGGGGCCGGGGAATTGAGGACAAAAACAGTCAGCTGTCATTTTGTTAGGAGAATGGGCTCGTTCACTCATTGTGGCGCTCCGTGTGTATCTCGAAAAAAAGTTTGTATGCCAAGGTATTTTTTTTTTTATAAATTTAACGTTCGTAAACTGAAAGGTTCGTAAGCCAAGGGGTTCATAAACTGAGGATCACTGTAGTGCAAATTTTGTGTAACGGCCCGGTAGTCAAGTGGTCAGCACTCCGACTTGTAGAGGTTGTGAGTTCAAATCCTGCTCCAGCCTCCCTGAGTGGAGGTATGTTCTCCTCGGGCCAGGGTGGGTGTTCTCTGGGTTTCCTCCCACATTACAAAGTCATGCATGGCAGACTGATTGTACACTCAAAATTTCCCAAAGTGTCAGTGTGAGAGCGAATGGTTGTTTGTCTTTGTGTGCCCTGCGATTGGCTGGCAACCAATTCAGGGTGTTCCCTGTCGAGTGCCCAAAGATGGATGGGATAGGCTCCAGAAAAAAGGTGTGTGAAGCAAATATTTTAGCATTTCATTGCTTATGTTGTTACACGTATTTTGCTGCCGTGTTTTAAACTCACGTTCAAAAAAAAACAAAAACTATCAAGAAACTAAACGGCTGCTGACATTTTGTTTAGTAGATGGCCCTGAAAACCCGGACTCACCCTCACGCACCCATTTTTGATATGCTTGTATTTATATTTTACATTTATATTTATTTTTACCTTTTGTCATCTACATTTCATCATTTTGGATTGGATTGGATATGCCTTTATTAGTCTCACAGTTGCTGCTGTAATTTGGGAATTTTCGAAGTTTTCTGATCTTATGTTTTGCATTGCTGAATTTCCATATAGTATATGTATAATTAATGTATGCACGTATGTACAGTATGTAGATATCTGGATGGAACCAAATTTTTTTCTGTTAATTTCTGAAATCCTTAGGCCTGTGAAATCATATTTCGATGTGATTATGCGATATCACAAAGCGTTAATCAATTCATTCCTTCATTCATCTTCTGCTTATTGCTCACCAGGTTCGTGGGAGGTGACGGAGCTTATCCTAACTGTCCTCAAGCACTCTGTGGGGGACACCCTGAATTGGCAGCCAGCCAATCACAGGGCATACCATTGACACTCACACGCGGGGTCAATTTGGAATGTTTATTCAGCCTACCATGTAGGTTTTTGGAAAGTGGGCAGAAACAGGAGGACCTGGAGAAGGCCCGCGCAGGCTTGGGGAGAGAACATGCAATCCACACAGAGAGGGCAGAGTGGGGATTGAACCAAAGACCTCTGCACTGTGTCGACATGCTCACCACTATTTCCTCATATAAAGACATCTACCATGGATCTATTGGAGACACTGTGCTTCCATTGGTTGCCAAATAAATGTATCTACTCAAGTATTTGCCTCTTATTTTGCCCATCAACCGGGTATGAGGCTGTTTTTATTGTGTGTCCTCAAGTACAGTAAAGTCTCGTTATATCGATATTCAAGGGATTCCGAAAAAATATCGATATAACCGGGACTATCGATATATCCGACCCTGTTTGCATGTAATTTTCTCCGTGCGTGCATAGAAATAGTATCGATATAACCGGGACTATCGATATATCCGATATCGATATAACGAGACTTTACTGTAATAGCTCCTGTTGGAATGAGCACCGTCTGCCCACAAACAGGCAAGATGTAGATATTACACAATATTACCTATATATCTTGTGTCCATTATCTGCTGTTTATTTGGGGCTCATAGGTGTTCCACTAAAGTTTAATATGCTTTCAGAAAGGGAGAGTTCAAATGTGCTTATTGGACGATGTATGGTCGTTCCTGATATACTGTTGTGGACCAAGACGTAGCAAGCATTAGCAAGGATGAAGTGAGGAGGGCGCTGAAGAGGATGAAGAGGGGAAAGGCACTTGGGCCTGATGATTTACCAATCGAGGTATGGAAGTGTCTTGGAGAGGTGGCGGTGGTGTTCCTGACTGGGTTATTCAACAAGATCTTAGATGGTGAACAGATGCCTGAAGAATGGAGACGAAGTGTACTCGTGCCCATTTTTAAGAACAAAGGAGATGTGCAGAGTTGTACTAATTACAGAGGAATAAAGTTGATGAGCCATACAATGAAACTCTGGGAAAGAGTAGTTGAAGCTAGACTAAGAGCAGAAGTGAACATTTGTGAGCAGCAGTATGGCTTCATGCCAAAAAAAGAGTACGACAGATGCAGTGTTTGCTTTAAGAATGCTGATAGAGAAGTACAGAGAAGGTCAGAAGGAATTGCATTGTGTCTCTGTAGATCGGGAGAAAGCGTATGACAGGGTGCCCAGAGAAGAGCTGTGGCATTGCATGAGGAAGTCTGGAGTGACGGAAAAGTATGTCAGAGCGGTGCAAGACATGTATCATGACTGTAAGACAGTTGTGAGGTGTGCTGTCAGTATGACTGAGGAATTCAAGGTGGAGGTGGGACTCCACCAGGGGTCAGCTCTGAGCCCTTTCTTGTTTGCTATGGTGATGGACAGGCTGACAGACGATGTTAGGCAAGAATCTCCTTGGACCATGATGTTTGCAGATGACATTGTGATCTGTAGCGAGAACTGGGAACAGGTGGCGGAGAAACTAGAGATGTGGAGATATGCCCTGGAAAGGAGAGGAATGAAGATCAGTCGCAGCAAGACGGAATATATGCGTGTGAATGAAAGGGATCCAAGTGCAAGAGTGATGCTACAGAGAGAAGAGATAAAAAGGTGGAGGATTTTAAGTACTTGGGGTCAACTGTCCAGAGCAATGGATAGTGTGGAAAAGAGGTGAAGAAGGGTGTCCAGGCAGGCTGGAGCGGCTGGAGAAAAATGTCAGGTGTGATGTGTGATAGAAGGGTTTCAGCTAGGATGAAAGGAAAAGTGTATAAAACCGTGGTGAGACCAGCCATATTGTTTGGACTGGAGACGGTGCCACTGAAGAAAAGAAAGGAAGCAGAGCTGGAGGTAGCAGAGCTGAAGATGTTGAGGTTTTCTTTGGGAGTGACCAGGTTGGATAGGATCAGGAATGAGTACATTAGAGGGACAACTCATATTAGAGGCTTTGGAGAGAAAGTCAGAGAGGCCAGACTGAGATGGTTTGGACATGTCCAGAGGAGAGAGACTGACTATATCGGGAGAAGGATGCTGAGTCTTGAACTGCCAGGCAGGAGACCGAGAGGAAGACCTAAGAGGTTTATGGATGTTGTCGAAGAGGACATGAAGGTAGCTAGTGTGAGAGAAGAGGATGCACAAAACCGGGATAGATGGAGGATATTGATTCGCTGTGGCGACCCCTGAGGGAAAAGCCGAAAGGAAAAGAAGAAGAAGATGGTCGTTCCTGATATGTGATCGATCTACATGAGATGGGCATGAGTAAAGTGACAGACACTGTGTGGAATGAAAGTGAAAAAGAGATCAATAAAATATTGAGTTGTGTTTATGTTTGAGATACCTTGGTGCGTGATTGGACTTGATCTTTGCAGATAAGACACTTCTTGACACGCGGTGAACAGAGGGAGCAAGTGGCAATGTGTCCGCAAGGCCCGAAGAGAGTGTCTCTCTTCATGTCCGAGCACACCATGCACTCCTCCAAGGACTCCATGTTGCTATTCAGAGACGGGCTGCGAGTACCCACTTGGCCGCTATAAAATCGTGCAATGGGAAGAGGTATGATTAAGAGACCACACATGACATCCAACAATTAAAAGACAGTATAGTTGTTTACTTTTCCATTCATTAATTTAATCATAAGTCAATTACCACTACTAATTAGTTGTTAAAAGATGAGAACAGACTTTTGACAAACAATGTTTTCTGACAATCAAGGGTTGACCGAAGGAACAATTTAAAGCAAGGGGGTCAAACTCTTTTTTTTGCCACATACCACATGTTAGTTCCGGTTTCCTCATTATGAATTTGGGGAAGCCATAAGAATTTTGCACCCCCACATATTACAAAAAGAGCGCACAACTAATTGATGAATGACTAGTTTGCAAATCAGAAGTCAAGAATAATAACTGTTATTGTGGTTTATGTACATATGAAAAATTGAAGTTTAGGTTCAGACTTTACACGTTCGATTTGCTTTCGCGGGCCGAATAATGTGGCGGGCCAGATTTGGCCCCTGGGCCTTGACTTTGACACCTGCGGTTTAAAGCATTTATTCAATCATTCATTTTCAGATCTGTTTATCACAAGGTTTCGCGAGGGGTGCTGGAGCCTATCCCAACTGACTTCGAGCTGTAGGCGGGGGACATCCTGAACTGGTTGCCAGACAATTGAAGGGCACACAGAGACGAACAACCATCCGTGGTCACAGTCATACCAAGGGACGATTTCGATTGTTCAACTAGCATGCCATGCATGTTTAAGGAATGTGGGAGGAAACGCTTTAGCTCACAAACTTTTTGCCCTACAAACATTAAATTCGCAAGAATATAATCTTGGCATAAAAACTAGTTTTTGGCGGACGAACCAAACCACACAGCGCCACGGTGGCTGGCGGAGTAGTTTTCGGCGGATGAACATCAAACCACACGGTCGAACAGCGCCACGGTGGCTGCCGACTAGTTTTCCAGAACCCCCTTTGAGTGCAGACGTGGTTTGTGTCGAGTGGAGTACTTTTGCTCTGATGGGACCGAAAAAGACCGCACCACAGGCTAGTGTTAAGCCAAAGAGGAGACAAAAGAAAATTACGGTCGAGGCATAAGGAGGAGCTCATCGAAAAACACGTACGTGGTGTGCGTTTGTGTGACTTAGCGTCCCAGTACCAGTATGCTAAGTCAACCATTGCTACGTATGGCTAAGGGTGTTTCTGTGTAGTCTAAGCAACGGTCTCAGGCAATAGAAGAGTTTGAAAAACTTCTTTTGATACGGATTAACGAAAATCAGCTAGCAGGGGACGGTGTGAGTGAGGTTATTATTGCCGAGAAAGGACGGCAACTTCACTCGGATATCATCAAGAGGCAACTACATCAACGACCATCACAAAGGTAAATAATACGACTTTATTATACAGTACAGTTTATTTCTTTAATTACAATACTATAGCTTATTTATTGTACATAAAATGAGGTATAATTGGTGTAGTTTGAAGGCTTATTTAGTAGAACATTATGCTTTATGGGGACCTGGAACCGGATTATTCTCATTTTTAATGGTTTCTTATGTGAACAAAATGTTTGGCAGACGAACTTACACACACTTTCTGGGAACCAATTAAGTACGTAAGAAGTATCACTGTAATTTTAAACATACATGTGAACTACAATAGTCAACATGCTGCAATTCCATGCCTCATTCATTTTAGCGGCCCTTTTCGCTCGTGCTCATTAGGGCATGCGTGTGTAACTATGCGTTTATGCGTGGGTTTGAGGTAACGAATCCATTGCAGGAGGCTGGTTGATCAAAAAAAGGTTGGAGACCGCTGCTCTCCAGATGTACTGCAGTTATAAAAAGTTTTATGAAAGCCCATTGTGTATTTGTTGCCAATATATTCGCTATTATTTTAGCGCATATAGACACAAACAGAATGTGTTACATTCATTATTTCATCATTGTAGCCTATAAAATTATAACCGAGTTTATAAAACATTCATTTCAAAAGATGCCACTGTTATTGATAGCATTTTAAACTATATTAATATTACACATTCCATTGTACGTTGATCCAAAATGGGGTGATTTTAATTCACTTCAATATTGCAGTTAAAATTAATTACTGGGATTCATGTGACGACACCAACCATTTTTCAATTTGCTTGAATCCAAAGTCACGAAGACTTGGCGAGTGAGACCCACATATACAGTGTTGGGTGGTGCGCTAGTAGGCTCTGTGTCAGTTACCTGCTCTTTTCTTTATGGCATTTGGCCAGCGCCTTGCAGAGGCTGGGATCAGGGCATAGGTCCAGAGGGGACTGGCCCTTTTTGTTACGAATGCTCAGGTCGGCTCCGTTGGCAGCCAGGAAACAGGCGATGGATGCCGCACTCTTCTTCTCCGCCCCCTGGGTGCCTAAGCCCATGATTAACTGCAGAGAGACAGACAAGAAAATGACCCGTGAGCCATTATAGACAGAACCTAGATGATCCATGTCAGGGTGTTGTCAGATCACCAGTAAATATCCACTTTGAGACATGTTTTTAGAAGCTTTGCTGGCACACCTCGCTACATCAAAAATGTCATGATCTCAACATCCCCCCTTCAGTCAGTGTGGCAGTCATCAGCATGGAGCCAAAGAAGCTAATTCAATTCTCAACTTGAGAAAGGGAGCGCCACGTGAGAGTGACTCTAATGCAGGTACAGTACTGGGAAGGAGCGTGAGGTGTAACAGAAGAGAAAAAGTAAAATGAGCTGTACACTACATACGAGACCATTACCCATTTTTAAAACAACGAATGCATCTTTTACCATCTCTCCGTCTTGGAAGGACTTATTGTTTTTAACGATGGCGTGACTCACCCGGAACGATGCTTCGGTGGCGGCTTTTGCTTTTGAAGTATGTTGAGTGAAAAATGACTGCTGTCCGGACAACTGGGATTTTAGTTCGTCCACTGTTCTCTTTCTCAGCTAGCTTTTCGGCGGGAAGTCAATGTCGTATTTTCCATGAACAGTCCGAAAATGGCGCTCCACATTTTCCCATTCCGTATGAAAGTAATATGTGTTGCCCCCTTACTTGGTCCCGCTTTCTCACTCATTTTGATCACCTTATGTTTTAGCAAGGGCTTAAAATCTGAGGTAATTCGCTGACTAGCTTGTAAATTTTGCTGCGTTTAGCGCCGTTGTTTACGCATGCATGGCGACCTAAAGGTAAAAATTCAGTTGTCATCTGAATGGTTGCCCTGTATGTCAATCAAGTGATGGGATGTTTGATAGGCTGACAAATGTTTTTTTAACTGTCACGCTGCGATCGACCAGTACTACCTCCGCGATCGACCAATAGATCGCGATTGGCGTAATGAGCACCCCTGACTTAAAGTGTCCAAAATCTGCCACAAATCAGCTTGAAACTGGGGATTTTCAGAAAGTCCCGCACCCAGTTCGTGACGTCACGCCAAGTCGTCGTGCCTTGCTCAAGAAACAAAACAATGGGCTCACGGAGTTCAGATTAGGAGAAGATGCTTTCTTGTTACTCATCCAGTTATGAATATGATTCAAATAGTTCTGAAGAGGAAAGCATACATGTTTGCAATCGATTAAAGAAGTCCTCCCATATCAATTCGAGCAGTCAATGACAGCAATGTAGCATCGCAGAAAATGCACAAGGTGGCGCCAAAGCTCCGTTGGAAATGGGCTGATTTGTCTGCTGGAAATTTGTGTCAGCGAATATCAAATAGTAGTCTTGGTGCAACACACAACGATTCACCGTCACGTTATTTATGTGTTTTCCTTCTAATTTCACCATCAACACGGATCAACACGAAGTTTTCAGACCAAACAAAGTACCGCAAAATGCATTGTGTGTCGCTTTCTCGGTCAGGGGCATTCCAAATGTGACGTCACGTAGTGGATCGTCATCAACTCGAAAACAAGACTTCCTGAATATTCAGTGCGAGTATTAAAACGTAAAATATAGCTATATGCGGTGGAATCTTTGTAAAATACGCTCAGTAGTCATTTGAAGTGACTTTACAAATTATGGACACAACTTGTCAGGAGGCGTCGATGTCCTTTAAATATTGAAAATCGTTGATAGTCTTGTAAAGGATTACATTTTGGTGGTAAGTCTGGGGTTTTATTGGCTATTATTGTTTATGAAGCAAATGATCAAAAATTAAATAATAAAAAGTGTGTTTTGTATAAAACGACTGAAAGAAAGGTCAAATTATTTAAATAAAAGTAAGACTATACCGTGTTCTTGGAGGGCTCCCAGGGCTCCACTTTGCTGACGTCCTGCATATCCTGGAGTTGCCGCAATTGGGACAGCGTGTGGTGTCGCAGTGCTTCGTGGAGTGGAGTGTCCCCGTCCTTGTCCTGCACATCCAGCTTGGCCTCGGCTCGCACCAGCAGCTGCCGTGCAAGCGTGTCGAGGAACAAACGAAACAGCGATACATTGTAAATGCCATTAAAAGGGTTTACACATTGCTCCTGGCAATGCTGAGTTTCACTGTTGTGAGGACTGCACAGTACTTCAAAAGGTCCCCTTTTTTATTGAATCCACAAGGTGGCAGTGTTGTAAATTCAATGCAAAAAGACAGATATGGTATGTCCTGGCACAGCATTATTGTCAGATGAGGAAGGAGGGAGAATAATGAGTGGGCAGTCTTACTCTCACAATCTGGGTGTGCTGACGCTCTACGGCTAGGTGTAAGGCCGTCTGCTGGTTAACGTTCTGAATGTCCAAGCTGGCGTTGCCCTGAGAATCATACAAGAAAAATAACAAGGAAAGACACCAATGGATGAATACATTGTCATGAGCATTAAACAGATACATAAAAAGACAGATATCCATGAAAAAAACCCCAATGTTAAATTATGAAAAGTGACACGGCCAAAATCCTAACCAACCAAGGTGCAAATGTTTTAACACTAGTCATTTGCCAATATGCTTTGATACATGTTAATTAGTGTACAATCTGCTTGGTAACATGACATGATTTAATTGCATTTTACAGTAATTGCATTGCTCGCATAGGCAGATTAGCTCACAGATAGCAGATAGCTCGCATAGGCAGATAGGCTCGCAGAGCCATTCATACTGACACTCGAGGTTATGGACTGTTTAGAATCTTCACTTAACATCACATGGGTCTTTACAATGTTTGAGGGGGCTGTACATGGGAAGGTCTCAGCCCAATTGAAATGTCTGGACCTTGCCTGGACGTGCTAAATACCAATTCATATCATCACAGTTGTCCTCTAATAAGAATGTATGCATTTATTTAGCGCAGGAAATCCTAGATTCATAAAACAATGGCAAGGTGACGGAAGAATAAATTGTCTATTGGGTCAAAGTCTTTATAAAATGAATGTACAGCTACACTACCATATTTTTCAATGTATAAGGTGCACCCCAATGAATGGTGTATTTTAAAACATTTTCCATATATAAGGTGCATCGGACTACAAGGCGCACCTTCAATGAATGAAAAAGGTTTTCCAAATATAATATATAAATAGATACAAGTATTCCAAATATAAGGCACACCACATTGTAAGTCACTACAGTAGAGGCTTGGGTTACACATTATTTCATCAACAGAAACAGGGGTGGCTGTTGACAGTAGTTGCAAAACCGGTTGTGGGTGGTCCTTGACTTCACATACAGTATAAGGCGTACCTGCGTATAAGGCGCAGGGTCATCTTTTGAAAAAAATATTTTGTGTGTGCCTTATACACTGGAAAATACGGTACTTTAAAAAAATGTGTCGTCCTTTGGAACTGTTGTTTTGCTTTAGATTAGATTATTTTTAGATTGCCTTTATTAGTCTCGCAGTGGATAAATTTACATTTGACAGCAGCAAAGTTTGTCCAAATTATCTTGATTTTCATCTTCTCAACAGTAAATATACTTAGATTAGTGGTTCTTAATCTTGTTGGAGGCACAAAACCCCACCGGTTTCAGATGCTCATTCATCAAACCCTTCTTTCAATGACTGTGCCCACGAAAAGTCAGTCAGCTTTATTGTCAAATATGCTAATATGCATGACATACAGCACAGATGAAATTACTGTCCTCTCGGACCCAGCATGCAAGGCACTTATAATGACTTTAACAAACATAATAAACATGAAAACGGCAATTTGCCGGGAGAGGGGAGCCGCTGCGTGTTTACGCGCCGCCATTTTGGAGAAAAAAAACAAACAAACAAACAAATACAGTAAGGTCTCGTTATATCGATATTCTCGGGAGTCGGAAAAAATATTGATATAACCGGACTATCGATATATCCGATCCTGCGGCATGTAAATTTTCTTCTTGCGTTCATAGAAATAGTATTGTAATAAGCAGTACTATCGATACAACCGATATCGATATAACGAGACTTTACTGTAATATGACAACACAAAGACAGAGTCATTCATTCTTCAGGGCTCGCTGTCCCCTCTTTGTGATGAAATGAAGCAGTTCAAGACGAAAGAGGAAAGGATCAAAGCATCCATTTCAGCAGTGGATCAGGGACCTCATAGTGGAATTTGCACGTCTACTACAAGCTAAATGTTGAAAGCAAACACAAAGCTGTAGCATCCATTGACGAAAAGACATTGTCTCACATCTCCTGTCCCACATAAATCCGCTTCAATTCCAAGCCGCAACAGTTCCACATACGGGGCTTTGAAGATGGTGCCCATTACAGCCGCAAAAAAGCACAATGGCCCCAGAGCTGTCCAGCGATGACAGTCAAATGGCTCCGACATTCCTCCCATTCAAAAACAGTACTGGCATATTCATGCTGCCGAAAGGCGCAACCGCTCAGCACAGTCTCCTCCTTGATGATTGTCGTGGCCAAAAATGCTGAAAAACAATCCGTATCCGTTCCACACGACGCACAACATAAAGTGACAAAAGAAAACACAATAACAAGACAAAAACAACAAAAAAGCAAGGCTCATCAGAGCACTGACGGCTGCCTACGCAGGCGCCATCTTGGAAAAAAAACCCAGCAGACTAGACTGAGGGGTGAACCTCTGCAGCGGAGGATACACCGAACCCCTGAGACCGACTCATCTAACCCCTAGAGTAGCCATTTTAAGAACCACTGACTTAGATGAATGTGGTCTTTATGAAAGCAGACTGATTATATCTTTTGTGCTTGAAGTAAAATAACACATTTGAAAATCTGCTGTTTGTGAACCAGAAA
The DNA here is from genome assembly GCF_051943395.1 of Hippocampus bargibanti. Lineage (NCBI taxonomy): Eukaryota > Metazoa > Chordata > Actinopteri > Syngnathiformes > Syngnathidae > Hippocampus > Hippocampus bargibanti. The sequence continues at coordinate 21,506,664 of NC_142744.1, read as the reverse complement.
CAGGTTCATTTTCAAAAAGAGGGGTGAGTACTTCTTTCCTTTCAGAACTTTGCTGCTGTGAAATGTAAATTTCTCCACTGCGAGACAAATAAAGGTACATCCAATCCAATCCCTCTCATGTGATATTGCTTAGTTTTTCATTTATTTCTTCTTAATCACAAAACAACAAAGTAATATCAGTAATCAGTTTATAATCAGGAAAATATTTGATTAATTGACCAGATTAGATATTCTAAACCTAGTTGATCGTGACAGCCGAGTATGCAACCTGCTTTTGGCTGGCGAGTGGCCCAGGCGTGTACCCCACCTCTCACTCATAAGCTGGAGAGCTTATTGCTCCAGCTCACTTACATCCAAAATGGGGACATGTGCTTCAGAAGATGTATGCAAAGATATATTTCTTTGAAAGAATACTGAGAAGTCAGACTACAGTTCAGCTTTTATTACCATTGCACATGTTTGGGACACCTTGCGTGAAACCTTTCATTTGACTCTTGAAGCATTTTCCCTGTAATGTTTGGGGGCGTAACTATAAACATTTTCATCCATTTCTGATCCGCTTTATCCTGACAATAGTTGTGCAAGATACTGGAGCATCTTCGGGCAATAGGCGGGGGGGACTTGAACTGGCCGTTCACATAGAGACGAACAACCATAACTAAGTGGTTTGGAAGTGATCGTTCTTCCCTGATTCATAGCTTTTCAGGGTGTTGATGGCAGAGGATGGTTAAATCAGCAGGAAGCCAGGTGTTGGACAGAATAAATTAGTTTAATCTTGTAGACAGCAGGGGCATCGCGGTGTTGGCCGAGGAGGAGGCAGGAAGAGGGAGAGAGACAGAGGCGAGGACTGGGAGAGCATTATATGACGGACAGGGTGTGACGCAATAGGATGTGACGTAATGGGATGTGACATCATGTAAATGAAGGCAGGATATGACGTATCAGGAAGTCCAAAACGAAAGAAAGAAAGAGATGTTTGAAGATGTTCGTATAGTGAATTACCCCAACAATAACCATTCACATTCAATGCACACTCACACCTAGAGACAATTGAGAGCATTCAGTCAGCCTATCATGTATGTTTATGGTATGTGGGAGGAAACCAATCCCCTGTCAGAAGGAGTTTCAACTACCAGTCCGGCAGGACTTTACACATGTCCCGGGGGAGGTGGGGGACATTGAGTCCGAATGGACCATGTTCCGTACCTCCCTTGCTGAGGCGGCAAATCGGAGTTGTGGCCATAAGGTGGTTGGTGCCTGTTGTGGCGGCAACCCCCGTACTCGTTGGTGGACACCAGTCGTAAGGGATGCCGTAAAGCTGAAGAAGGAGTCCTATCGGGCCTCCTCGGTGGCAAGGCCCCGAGGGTGGATGAGATCCGCCCGGAGTTCCAAAAGGCTCTGGATGTTGTGGGGCTGTCTTCGCTGACACGCCTCTGCAACATTGCGTAGTCATCGGGGAGAGTGCCTCTGGATTGGCAGACCGGCGTGGTGGTCCCCCTTTTTAAAAAGGGGGACCGGAGGATGTGTTCCAACTACAGAGGGATCACACTCCGCAGCCTCCCGGAAAGGTCTATTCAGGGGTTCTAGCGGGGTGCGTCCGTCGGAAAGTCGAGCCTCAGCTTGAGGAGGAACAGTGTGGTTTTCGTCCCGGCCGTGGAACAGTGGACCAGCTCTACACCCTTAGCAGGGTCCTTGAGGGTGCATGGGAATTCGCCCAACCAGTTTACATGTGCTTTGTGGACTTGGAGAAAGCGTTTGACCGTGTCCCTTGTGGAGTTCTGTGGAGGGTGCTTCGGGAGTATGGGGTACAGGAGCGCCTGATACTGGCCGTTCGTTCCGATGTCAGAGTCTGGTTCGCATTGCCGTAAGTCTGAATCGTTTCCAGTGAGGGTTGGGCTCCGCCAAGGCTGCCCTTTGTCACCGATTCTGTTCATAACCTTTATGGACAGAATTTCTAGGCGCAGGCGAAGCGTTGAAGGTTTCCGTTTTGGTGGCCTCAGTATAGCATCTCTGCTTTTTGTAGATGATGTGGTACTGTTGGGGCCTTCAAGTGGAGCTCTCCAACTCTCTCTCGAGCGTTTCGCAGCCGAATGTGTAGCGGCTGGGATGAGAATCAGCACCTCCAAATCTGAGACAATGGTTTTTAGTCGGAAAAGGGTGGAGTGCCCTCTCCGGGTTGGGGAAGAGATTTTGCCTCAAGTGGAGGAGTTTAAGTATCTGGGAGTCTTGTTCACGAATGAGGGTGTGAGAGCGAGAGGTCGACAGGTGGATCGGTGCGGCGTCTGCTGTGATGCGGACTTTGTACCGATCTGTCGTGGTGAAGAAGGAGCTGAGCCAAAAAGCAAAGCTCTCAATTTACCGGTCGATCTACATCCCAACCCTCATCTATAGTCATGAGCTATGGGTTGTGTCCCAAAGAACGAGATCCCGGATGCAAGCGGCCGAACTGAGCTTTCTCCATAGGGTGTCCGGGCTCTCCCTGAGAGATAAGGTGAGAAGCTCGGTCATCCGGGAGGGGCTCAGAGTCGAGCCGCTTCTCCTCCACATCGAGAGCAGCCAGATGAGGTGGCTCGGGCATCTGATTAGGATGCCCCCTGGACGCCTTCCTGGTGAGGTGTTCCGAGCATGCCCCACTGGCAGGAGACCTCGGGGACGACCCAGGACACCCTGGAGAGGATATGTCTCCCAGCTGGCCTGGGAACGCCTCGGGATGCGCCAAGACGAGCTAGAAGAAGTAGCTGGGGAGAACACACAAACTCTACACAGGGAGGCTGGAGCTGTAATACAAGCCCATACCTCTGTGATAATAATAATAATACATTTCATTTCAAGAGCCTTTCAAAACACCCAAGGACACTTTACAATAAAAACAAAGCACACAACAATAAAACCATAGCTAAAATGATAAATAATAAAATAGCAGATTGAACTAGACATTGAAAGCAATTTTAAACAGATGGGGTTTGAGGTGGGACTTGAAAATAGGGAGGGAGTCAATATTACGGATGTTGGGTGGAAGTGAATTCCAGAGTTTGGGAGCAGAGTGGCTGAAAGCTCTGCATCCCATCGTGGTGAGACGGGCAGGGGGCACATAGAGGTGAAGGCAGGGTGAGGATCTGAGGGACCGAGAGGCAACGGAGATTTGAAGCAGGTCAGACAGATAGGGAGGGGCAGGGTTATGAATAGCTTTGAATGTAAACAGAAGTATTTTGAATTCGACCGATGTGTGGTTGACGCGCTAAACATTGCACAAAAAATAAGTTTTTGAATGATGAAAAAAGGCAAAAAAAACATGCTCAATGTACCATAACAGAACCTTCTGTTTCTTTAACCTTATCCTTCACAAGACAGACAAATAAATTGAACTAAATCAAGAAATAACACAATGTGTGCTTGTTACTCCCAAAATTGCCAACTGCTCAGCTGAGAAGATGTGCTCATGATTGTGATCAGTTTACTAATTAATTCTGCAAGAAATAAGACTGGCCGGCTGGGGGAATCTGCAGTACGCCCTGCATGAGTGCTAAACAGAAGGCTGAAGCATTGCTGTGAAACAGCCCGTTGCGGAGAATTATGGCGGCCGTGGGTGAGTTTTCAAAACACATGTGGGGTACATTGCAGCTATATTCAAGCCGCACACCTTATCCTAATTCACCCAGTTGCTGCCTTGGCAGGTGACTTTTGAAGCAAATTCCTGTAAGTCTTGAATAAAGGGGGGAAGGAGGCGGTGAAGCTACAATTGCATGTGGAGAGGGGTACATGGCACCCCTGGAGGGCCCGCAAATTGATTTAATTAAAAGAAAAAATGTGACTTACTACACAGTGGCCGGCTGCTGAAAGTGCAGTTGCCGAGTCTGTCAGCAGGCATGTAAAATGAGCAAGAGGCCTAGTGGCTCACTCATCGTTACCTGATGAACTAAAAGCTCCGCCACCTCTACGTGGTTGTTGAGGGCTGCCAGGTGCAGTGCCGTGTAACCATCGTCCTTCTTCTCATCCACGATCCAAGGCCGGGGTAGTTTAGATAGCAACACACGCATTGCACTGCAGAGAGATAGGAATAGAGAGAGATAGAAAAGGAATGGTGAGGGAATGAGGTATGGGAAAGCGATCAAATCAATTGGACAGAAGGTCTGAAATAGCTCATTCACTGCCAGTCACGAAATTATTCGGGCATTGAAAATATGACGTAGAGCGCCATTTGTTTGGGTTTTATTTTTTCTTGTTTGGGGGCCGATAAAGCGCTGACCATGGCCTCTGGCAATGTTTTCCCTTCCACAAGGTGGCAGCATTTCCCTTTTTTCCATATTAGCGCTTTGTTCCAGCTTCAGCTCCCATTAAAGCGCGACAGTATATAAACCAATATGTATGTATGGCGTTATTTATGTGTTTTCCTTCTAATTTCGCCATCAACACGAAGTTTTCAGACCAAACAAAGTACCCAAAATGCATTGTGTGTCGCTTTCTCGGTCAGGGGCGGTCCAAACGTGACATCACATGGGGATCGTCATCAACTCGAAAACAAGACTTCATGAATATTCAGCGCAAGTCTTAAAACTTAAACTATAGCTATATGCTGTGGAATCTTTGTAAAATATGCTCAGTCGAAGTCATTTGAAGTGATATTATAAATTATGGACATAACTTGTCCGGTGGCGTCGGTTGTCCTTTAATGCTTTAGGTTTAGTATTTCCGGCCCAAACACTCCCTCCAAATGCTCCTCGCCCAGCCCCTCTGTCAAATTTTAGAACCCAATGCGGCCCGCGAGTCAAAAAGTTTGCCCACCCCTGGTCTAGCATCTGAGTAGCTGCAGCGTGAAGATGGCAGCTCATAAAAAGTAAGTTATAACTTTATTTATTCTTATTTCACATGTAATTTTCATAGAGAATCATAAAGAATAGACATGGAATTAGAGCATTTTACACATAGATGTGGTAATTGATCAAAAATATGATAATATAATTCTTCGAGACCCATGTAATAAAATACAAATTAACTCTTTTTCTCATGAAAGAAGATAGTCTAAGGTTTCTTACGCAGTGGATGTTCATGTAGTCCTAAAGCTCAATATTCTGTGGGTCCTGGAATTCGAGTGACAATGACAAAAACCCCGGCACTGGAGTGGACACATTTTTGCACGTCTGGCAGTGAATGAGTTCATGATTGGAAACGTAAAAATTAATCCAGCTGTGTTTAAATATTAAACGGCAGGGATCGATCGAGGTGCTGCCAACTAAATATTTGCATGTTTCAAGCATCAGATGGACAAAATGATTAATTTCCACATGGCTAAAAGCGCATTTAATGAACTGAAAGGACAAGTGGCTCTCCCAACAGCACTGTTTTTTACAACTCGCATAAGATGAATGAGGGTCAACTGATGAGAACTGTCACATTTCCCCCCAAAAAATGTTTTACAGGCAAAGTAGTCCATAAAAGTATGCAGCAAAATGACAGATTTAGTGTAAGAAAAATAAATCTATGCTTTCACAGCGCACACTGGATGCTGCACACGTAGGTTTAATATTTCAAAATGTTTCCGCAGATCTCTGTTCCCCGCTTTTTATGACGAAGACATTTTAATGAGCTGTTTATGTTAGAAACGACAACTTGCAATGTCATGAAGCATTCCATATATATTTCACACCAAAATCACGATAAGTTACACTTCAATAGCTTGATTTTGATTCTGGTTGAGCACAAAAATGTACTACCCCTAGGTTTCAAGGTTGGTGGTCAGTTTATTGTTGCAGGTGGTTTGTAATCAAAACAAAGGCAAAAGACAGCTCTGATAGCCAATGGAATTACCACATTATTCTCAGTACAGTTGTTTCTTAGCGGTACCATACGGTACCAGTGAAATTTATAATAAATATTAATTCATAATTTCATATTAGTTGTACAAATCTCGTTCAAAACGTTTTCAGTACTTGAGCAGAACTCCCACCTAGCTTGTCAGTTCGTTTCAAGACCAGTGGTCGCAACACAGCAGCGTAGTGTGTGCGTTTGTGCGTCTAGCACAGACATGGGCAAACTACGGCCCGCGGGCCACATACGGCCCATTAGGCTTTTTAATCCGGCCCGCCGAACTTGCCCAAAGTATAGTAAAAACAGTGTCTGAAACTCATGACAAAAAGTTAGCAGACAACAGGGCAGGTAAGTGAAAAGTTGCCTGCGCCATTTTTCACAACTTAAACAACAATGAAACAACAAATCACATTAAAAACATTGTCACGAAGTAAAGTTTTTTTAAAATCAAGAATGTACCTACAACAAATGCTACCGTGCTTAATTTACGGTAAATGTGCATGGCTGTAGATTTTGCTGCAGTAGTCGATAGTCATTGTGGTGCACAATGCAACGTTTGCATTGCTTCCTACGAGCCACTAAGCCCCTTTCATAAGTCTCACGTACACTTTACAGTCACGGTTTAATGTAAATTTAGGTTTTGTAGCGTCACATATGTTGTTAGCTTCTTTTGAATCTTTCTTCTGGGCTGAGGTTCTGTGCATCTATTTTGGAAAATGACATGCAATTGCACGACTTTATAACGCTTGCGAAAGTCCGGAAGAGAGAAGCAGGCTTCTGATTGGCTGCCGTGCCGAGTATGCGAATTTCAACTGCAGGTAGCCTACGTCTGTGTGCTCGGCGACGGTACACGTGTACTGTTTGCGCATGAAGGCGAGAGCGTCAGTGGAGAGTTTGTTGAGCGCGCGGTCAGGACAAACCATCTATGACTTGGCGGAATTTAACACAAGTAGGTATTATTGAGCTTGAATATTTCGTTGTGTAATATGTTTTGAATGTTGAAAGTGAAAACAGACGCAATCTTGATAAATCACAGTGCATATGTTATTTTAATCTATTTCCATTTCCTCCTCCAAGTATCTGCAAAATAGTATGTAAACGCCATATTCCTTGAGACGAATTTATTAACTAATCAGGGATACTTTTCACATTTGAAAGACAGTTAATAAATTGGGTTGTAGTGTTCTTACTGTGCTATGAGGTTTATACACACTACATTTAAAGGACAACCGGCACCATTTTTTTTGTTTCCCACTGACATCAGAAAAACGTTTTATAGCATCTAAAATACCCAAATCAGGCAGGCTGATATTTTTAGTTTCAATGAAAAACACCAATAAAAATGACTTCAAAATGAATCCGGAAATGGCCAGTTTCAGAAGGTCCCACCCCCTTGTTCGTGACGTCACGCCAAGACGTCTTGCCTTGCTCGAGAATCAAAACAATGGCTTCAGATTCGGAGAAGATGCTTTCTCTTTACTCATCCAGTTATGAATATGATTCAAATAGTTCTGAAGAGGAAAGCATAAATGTTTGCAATTGATTGAAGGAGTCCTCCCATATCAATTCGAGCCGTCAATGACAGCAATGTAGCACCCAGAAAATGCAGAAGATTGCGCCCAAGCTCCGTTGGAAATGGGTTGATTTGTCAGCTGGGAATTTGTGTCAGCGAATATCAAATAGTTGTCTTGGTGCAACACACAACGATTTACCATGGCGTTATTTATGTGTTTTCCTTCTAATTTCGCCATCAACACGAAGTTTTCAGACCAAACAAAGTACCCAAAATGCATTGTGTGTCGCTTTCTCGGTCAGGGGCGGTCCAAACGTGACGTCACATGGGGATCGTCATCAACTCGAAAACAAGACTTCATGAATATTCAGTGCAAGTCTTAAAACTTAAACTATAGCTATATGCTGTGGAATCTTTGTAAAATATGCTCAGTCGAAGTCATTTGAAGTGATATTCTAAATTATGGACATAACTTGTCCGGTGGCGTCGGTTGTCCTTTAATGCTTTAGGTTTAGTATTTCCGGCCCAAACACTCCCTCCAAATGCTCCTGGCCCGGCCCCTCTGTCAAATTTTAGAACCCAATCAGAATCAGAATCAGAATCATCTTTATTGCCAAGTATGTAGGACACACAAGGAATTTGTTTCCGGTAGAACACGCTGCACTAGTATCGTAGTCAAAAAAACTGCTAAGTGGCAATGCGGCCCGCAAGTCAAAAAGTTTGCCCACCCCTGGTCTAGCATCTGAGTAGCTGCAGCGTGAAGATGGCAGCTCATAAAAAGTAAGTTATAACTTTATTTATTCTTATTTCACATGTAATTTTCATAGAGAATCATAAAGAATAGACATGGAATTAGAGAATTTTACACATAAATGTGGTAATTGATCAAAAATATGAGTCATAAGTGTAAGTGTAATTCTTCGAGTGGTACCGCATGGTACCGCTAGGAGAATATGGATACAATTTTCTCATACGCTCAATTTCCACAGATCCCTCTCCATGAATGAGATTCTTGATATTCTCCTACAAAGTAATGATGAACATGATATATTTATCGAGCCTCCTGTCGTCAATGATCTCACTGATGAGGATTCAGGCGATGAAAACCAATGTCAACAAGCTTTCACGTGGACAGCTCTTGGCTCCTGCAGAATTGCGCCAGAGGTTCAAAGAGGATACAGAGGAAGACGAAAATACTAAAGATACATCAGACTATAATACTACAGTCAAACAGTAAACGAAAAAGGGCAAGTGGAACTAATTCGAAACCAAATAAAAAAGTGAAGAAACAAACTACTTGGACGAAGGAAACATCTTTACCATGTTACAAATTGTTCCCCCCAGGAAATTATTCCAAATACAGGGATTTTTCGCCAGTAGAGCTTTTTGAATTATTTATTGATGATGAACTTTTGGATCTCATAAAAAAATAAATGACAAATTACTCTTTGAAAAGGAATTGGCCTGACATAAATGTGCAATTGTCTGAGCTGAAAGTGTTCATTGCAATATTGATAGTAAGTCGCTATAATCCATTGCCAACACACATGTATTGGTCAAAGTCTACCGATGTTTATAATGAAGCTCTTTCGATGGCAATGAGACGGGACCGGTTTGATAATATCAAAAAATGTTTGCATTTCAATAATAGTAATATTGACCATTCTGATAAATATACGAAACTTCGACCCCTTATTCAACATCTTCAGACAAAATTTATGTCGCATTTTGTGCCAAGTAGGAACATATCTCATGATGAAGCCATGGTGGAATATTTTGGAAAACACGGGTGCAAACAAGCGATTAGGAACAAGCCAGTTCGTTTCGGATATAGTTTGGTGCCAAAATACGCCTCAAGGTTATTTATGTGCCTTCGATCTTTATCAAGGTAAAACATATCAAGGCAATAATGAACTTGAGGATATACTAGGAAAATGCCCTTCAACTGTACTCCATTTACTCTCATTTTACAGCGACGAGAAAAAAGTGTTGCCATATCATTTCTTTTTCGATAATCTCTTCACATCATTTCCCTGACTGAAGGAGCTTCTAAAACATTGATATGATGGCACTGGTACGTTACGTTCGAATCGCCTCGATAAAAGTTGTCCTCTCAAATCAGCATCATGTATGGATAAATTGGAGGGAGGTGCTTTTGATGCTTGCACTGGTGTTTGTGACGATGCCAGTATAAATACTACCAGGTGGAAAGATAATGCTATCATGGCATCAACAGTATTACGTGAAAATCCAATTGGAAAAGTTAAACGATGGTCAAAACAACATAAGAAACATATCCAGGTAGATATACCAAACATTGTTGATGTATATAATAAGAATATGGGTGGTACCGATCTTATGGACGAAAACATAAATGCCTATAGAATATCGGTACGAGGGAAAAAGTGGTGGTAGCCCCTTTTTACGTGGCTGGTTGATGCAAGTATTCAAAATTCATGGATTTTAGCAAGATGTACAGGAAACAATATGGATCAACTACAATTTCGAAGAGATGTTGCTATGTCATATATATTACGACTTCAAGAGACCCCAAAATCCGGGGGCAAGAAGTCTGCCTCTCAACCTGGTGCAAATGAGGCTCGTTATGATCAAGTAGCGCATTTCATACAGCCTACCTCTGATGGTGTAAGACGAAGATGTCAGGGAGAATTATGTGGGTCACGGGTGCGTTCACAATGCTCCAAATGCGATGTTGGATTGTGCATCCAATGTTGCAAAAATTATCACATTCCTTAAAATGTTCATATTTAGGCTGGGAGTATAATCATAATGTTATTTATTTTGTATTTTGAGATGTTTTATTCATGTTTTGTACTGTAATAAAGGTTGCAACGGATTTAATATTATCATCTCATTTTCCGTACCGCTTGTTCCTCATTAGGGTCGCGGGGGTTGCTGGAGCCTATCTCAGTTGTCTTCGGGCACAAGGCGGGGGACACCCTGAATTGGTTGCCAGCCAATCGCAGGGCACACAAAGACATACAACAGTCACACTCACACCTAGGGACAATTTGGAGTGGTCAATCTGCCTGCCATGCATGTTTTTGGAGTGTGGGAGGAAACCGGAGGACCCGGAGAAAACCCACGCGGGTCCGGGGAGAACATGCAAACTCCACACAGGGAGGCTGGACCGGGACGCAAACCGGTGACCTCTGCATTGTGAAGCCGGTGTGCTAACCGCTCGACTACCGGGCCGCGGATTTAATATTGTTTTAAGAAATATTATTACCTTTGTATTCATATTGTCCTAGTGGTACCATATGGTACCACCGTATTTCTCAGAAATGACGTGGAATAAAACTGTTTTTTCTTCATAACTAGTTCAATTACATCCTAATGAGTCTATTATTTCTATTTCATGATAATTGGAAAAAAATTAGTCTCGGAAAAAACGGGTTAATATCTATGATCTGTTTTTCTTTCAAATATTGACTGTGACAATTATATTTGGAATTTCGAAGTGTACAGCAGTTTAAGAGACAAATCTGCACAGCAGTGTGAGCGACCTTGTCAGGCGACATAAGACAAGTTCAGTTGCAGCGAAACATACTTTGTCCATGTTTTTTTATACGGTCTTACCGTATGTTACGATGTATAAGGTGCACCCAAGAGCCTTCATTTTATTCAAAAGATGACCCTGCGCTATACACACAGGTGCGCCTTATATGTTAAGTAATATTGAGCCACAACAGATCTCGCAAATACAATCAGCAGCCACTCACTCCATTTCCCCCATAGAAGTATTGTGTAAACCCAACCGCCCCTGTAGTGCCTTATAATGTGGTGCAACTTATATTTGGAAAATGTTTATACATTTCTATATAATACGTATTTAGAAAACTGGGTGAAAGGATAGAAAACAAGATATTCTAAGCATAACAAAATAAAACTGTCAACTGGATACTGTGCAAATGTAAATGTGCAAAACCGTTTCATAAAAAACTGTACAAAATAGGGTACTTATGTGATCTTGAAGTGTTTTCAATACAAATAATTCTAGCATAACATGCTAGAATTTATGCATGGTGAGTGACAAAAGACAAAGAGCAATTAAGACTTTTTTGACAGCTCGAGGTCGGCAGTGTAGAGCTGGTGGGCCACGGGCCAGCAAATTTAATCCAGAACGCTATTCAATTGTTAAAATGAATACCAGCTCAAAATATAAAGTACCAAAATTTCGATGTGATGAGGATACAAATGTTGCACACTGATGTTTTTGGTATGTGGGAAGAAACTGGAGTACCCAGAGAAAACCATGCACGCTCGATGAGAACATGCAAACTCCACACAGGGAGGCCGGAGATAGGATTGTACCTGGTACCTCTGCACTCTGAGGTTGATGCGCTGCACCACTGGATCACCTTACATAGAAATATTAACTGTAATTATGACTCCAAGTCTGCCTCAGCATAACTCATGGTGATAGACCACAATGAATAGTTTAGATTCATGCACAAATTCTAGTTAGGCTGACAGATGGATGGAATTCCATTGAAAACAGAAGACACCCCATATTAGTGAGAAAAAAAAGTCATTCAGTTATTCATCTTCCAAACCACTTTATCCTCACGAGGACCGCGGGCGTGCTGGAGAGTATCCCAGTTGTCTTCATGCAGTAGGCGGTTGACACACTGAATCGGATGGCAGTCAATCGCAGGGCACACTGAGATTATCAATCACCTGCGCTCACAATGACCCATCGGGATAGTTTTGAAGTGTTCAATCAGCTTGCCATGCACATTTTTGGAATGTAGGAGGAAATCGGAGTACCCAGAGAAAACCTATGCAGGCTCAGGGAGAACATGTAAACTCCACATAGGGTGGCCGGAGCAGGATTAAACTGTGCACTGTGAAGTCGGTATGTTAACCATTGAAGTACCAGCCCGCCGTTTAAAAAAACGGAGTAAATAAAAAAAACTAAATAAATAAAGAAAATAAAAGCATTAGACATAAAATCTGCTTTTATTTATTTATTTGTTTTAATTGGGATTTTGTTTTAAACAAAATGGAGATCCAGAGAGCAGCCCTGTTTTCCGACAAAATGGAGGGGTCTGGGGGGTGTTTGTGTATCATTTTTTCCCTGGTGCCCCACCAAAGTGTCTCTCATCAGGAGAAAAAAATCAATATTGTTGACACACTTTGCTTTAACTTAAGTGCCCTGATGTGGTATGAAGGGGAGGCGGTTGCATCTGCTAAACTGAAGGTCATGTGGAGGGTGCGTGCACACAGCAAAACTGAGTAAAATGAAGGAAGAGTCCCAGGACGATTCAATGTCGTACTGTGTTGTAAATAAAACCATAGACTGTAAATTTCGAATGACAACAATTGAGTTACAATGCATAGCAGCTTGGAGTCACTCTCTTCGTATCGCCAGACTTTATGTTTGAATCTGAAAAATAAGAAACCTAAATTAAAAGGACCCAACCAATGTAGAGGGGAGGGTGTGATTACGCAATTTGAATTGTTGCGTATTTTTCCCAAAGTAGGTATGAAATTGAATTGAAAACAACAAATCAAAGTAAAAACTGATAGGATCTCACATACATTCATGAGAAGGAACCTTACCTTTGATAAGCATTAAAGCAGCCAGGACAGGAGTAACACTTGTGACCTTAATTAGTACCCAAGAATCATGCATGGCATATCGTTGACTACGACATTCTTATTAGTGTACTCTTCAATATAGCCATGAAGGAGAGGAAGGGACACATGAGGGGGTGGCACACAGAGGCTAGTCCATGAAAAATGAAAGGAATTCAAGAATCAGGTTTGCAGAGGTAATCAGCATGGTTGGCTTTTCCCTCAACAGTATGACCACTTGAGGGGCTGGCACAGGGAAGAATCTTCGTGCGGACACAGAGCTGCTGTACTGCTGCAGAGATGAACAGTGCAGCATAGCTATCCCCCCTTTCCGCACCCCATCACACCTGCATTGCTTGCAGCCATCCTCAACTACTTAATGCAGATTCGCGCCGCTTAAATGCAAAGCAAACCCCATCCTTCCCACCTTATACATTCACTACATCGCCTTTGTTACAGAGGATTATTTGCTAGCGTATTGTAGATTTAACCTCTCACGTGGTGGAGTGAGGCACCTTTGAATAATTAAATCTGCCGAGCTTCCTCCAGGATGAAGCTTCTTACTCTGGGATTTAGACAAGAAAATTATTATAATCTTGGCATACAAACTATTTTTCGGGAAACACACCGAGCGCCACAATGAGTGATATGCCGTTCGCGAACGAGCTGGTTCTTGGAGCTCCTGAAATGGCAGCTGGCTTTTTCCCCTCTATTCCCCGCCCCCGGTTTTCGGTTATAGCCGCGATTGGTCAAGATCCGTGGTAGAGGAGAGAGGAGACACACGCAGCAGTGAGCGGAGGAGGGGTTACAGAAACAGAAGCTAAACACACACACACACATACAAGTGAGACGACAGAGCTTGAAACAAAAAACAGAAGTGAAAAAAAAACACAAAAGACAAAAGTGAAATGGTGAGAAAATGGATAGAAAACAGTGAAATTTGGACTTGTTTCAACTTTACTGATAGTTCAAAGGCAGAGTGTAGACTGCAAGGTTAAAATATCCCATCAATCAGGCTCCACAAATAACCGGCACAAGACATCTGTACAATTGGAAAAGAATATAAAACAAGGAAACCAGCTATTAATGAAGTTTCTAGTGTGTCTGCCTGCATCTGTTGCAATATCACAACTTCGAAGATGTACAACCCAGAGCTCCTTGAGACACTTTATGCAAAAAGCTATCCATTCCATCAATCCATCAACGACCATCACAAAGGTAAATAAAATAACATTATTTTACATTACAGTTTATTTCTTTAATTACAATACTATAGCACATTTATTATACATAAAATAAGGTATATTGTGTGTAGTTTTAAGGAATATTTAGTTGAAAATTATGTTTTATGGGGACCTCGGAACATATTACTCTCATTTTAATGGTTTCCTATGGGAAATTAATGTTTGGAATACACAATTTTCACCTTTCACACACTTTCTAGGAACCAATTAAGTTTGTAAGCCAAGGTATCACTGTACTTCTTTAATCAGCTTGGACCAAAAATGCATTATTGAACTGTAAATCTGTACACTCAAGTACAATGTTTAGCCCAAATTCAAGTGCCGTTTTGAGTAGTACTTAATGAGGGCTTTTATTGTCTTGGGTTAGCCACACACCGAGTGACACAGCAGAACACAATTGAAGTGGACCACATACTGTACATCCCAGTCAACTCCTCTTAACAAGGGATTGTGCACTGCGAATCCACAGCTGCAGGAAAAAAACAAGTAGAAGGTTGTCCATTGTAAATGCATTGGAATCTATATTTAAATGAAATTCCTGAAAAACTGCTCATCAACCACCAGTCAGAGGTTTCATTAAATTAGGGTTTGCTCCAATCCAAAAAGCAAGCTCAACTGGTTGCCTGTCATTCACAAATGTCATAGAAGAATCATAGTTATCTGAAATGACCTCCTACAATGAAAAATTCAGATAAAGGGACATGGATATATTCATCTATACATGCAGACTACAAAACCAGGAAGGGTCTTCATGACAGTCTTTGGCCAAACACGTTTGTTTCTCAGGGCAATTGGAAGACACTGTGAAAGTGGGTCACCCTGCAAAAGAGCTCCACAAGTTCCTCAGGAGTGTTTGTTTCACTGAGGAGAACTCTTGTCTCGGGTCTGCGATTTGACATTGACCCGGAAGTCGCTGTTTGTCACCGCATGCCAGAAAAGTGAAGCGGTTTTGTATACATGCTGTATACATCCGCCGGCTTGACAGCCCCATCTGTGTGCTGGTCAGTGGCCGATATTAGAAGGGGAAGTGAAGAGTGACAATATGGTCAGGACAGGAAAAGTCAACACCCTCGAGAATAAGTGTGGTGTGAAAACATTGAATGGGCCCTATGACATAGAAGACATTGTTGGCATATTTTCACCGATTAACAGTGTCGCTTAGGCTCAGAAACTATCTCCGAAAACATTTCACAGAGAACTGCCAATCCTGCTTTGACAAAACAAAAGAATACAATGACATTTAAATAAATGCAGTCGTGGCATTAAGCATGATTATGTCGATCAAAACCTTAAACAGAAATACTCCAAGTTTATAGTTTATAGAACATGAGGGTAATAAATAAAGGATATCTGAAATAAATTTAGATCCTTCACTTGGGATCACCTTTGGGAAACAGTTATGTCAAAATGTTTTTATTTTCCGAACCGCTTTATCCTCACTGGGGGCGCGGGGTGCTGGAGCCTATCCCAGCTGTCTTCGGGCAGTTGGCGGGGGACACCCTGAACCGGTTAATTGGGCGTGCTTAGTGTGCCAAGTTTGATTGTTGATATATTTCTTCCAGAGTTCCTTTCACAGTTCAATTAGGTGTCCAAGAGTATGTTTACACAACTACTACAACTGCTTGGAGATTGAATTGTTGATGACACAGAGCCAGAATTTACACCTCCCAGCAAAAAAAGCCTTTCCAATCACATGAGAATACTTGTGCTGAAATGGTACTCTGACCATGACCCCGATTCCCATGCAGTCAATTCGATATTGCACCTCACTTTATCAGGGCCATTGACTGCGCCACAGTGGATGAAGTAAATCAAGGCGGGCCACATTTGAGTCACCGATGCAGCACAGGAGCTAGGAGACAAGAACTTGGTGGCCTCCGCTCTGTAGAAGACTTTTCATTACCAGGCTGCAAAGAGAATGATTTCCCCCTAGAATGTGACCTTCCCCTGCCGCCTATACCCGAGGCTCGAAGGTTGGTGTTCTTTTATTAGGCATTATTTGCATAAACTGAGCGAGTGGCGGTAACGGGGGTCTGATGTGATGAGTTCGTGTCCGGGACATGTTTGTTATCAGGCTATTGTCCATACCTTGAAGGTTGTTTGCAAGTGGCTAAATAAAAAGCCTGACATCCGCAGTACAAGTAGGTGTGGGTATGGAAAGGCGAAGCTTTAATTAGCCTTATATCACCTGGTGCATTGGGACATCCAGATTGGCAGTGGCAAATCCAAAAGGGCCAATGGCGTGTTAATATCCCATTGGTTCAGGATGGCCCAATTACTCTCTCATGTTACTGTCTGAGAACACTTCATACCCCACAGCATCAATTTCATTTTTGGACCAACAATAATATATGGTGTGTACTATATGGGTATATGTCTTCTTCTTCTTTTCCTTTCGGCTTTTCCCTTCAAGGGGTCGCCACAGCAAATTAGTGTCCTCCATCTTTAGAGGTTTGATCCGCATGTTTGTTTTGGCCACGCTTTTACGTCGCACACGGGTTGTGTCGTTACGTGACACAACACTCTGTATTCATCCGGGCTTGGGACCGGCACAAGAAGACTTATGTCCCTTTGTGGCTACAGAACAAGCAACTCGCATAGTAAAAGGCTCCCAAACACAAAATGGTCATCGGCACATATGTAACATGTGAAATAATATCAGAATCAGAATCAGAATCATCTTTATTACCAAGTATGTAGAACACACAAGGAATTTGTTTCCGGTAGAACACGCTGCACTAGTATCGTTGTCAAAAAAAAAACTGCTAAGTGGCACTATACAGTTCCATTTTGGCTACTGTTGAAAGAGTTCAAAGAGTTAATGGCTTGGGGGAAGAAGCTGTTTAAATGTCTGCTGGATATTATTTTATATATATATATATATTTATGATAAGTTCAACAATTCATAGTTAAATGAAAATTAGCTGGAGATCTTGTGACCAAGTTTTGCATTTTCATTGGTCGCTTGGCTATATTGAACAATTGATCCTCGAGGGCAGAGACAATAATTTGATTTAATGAAGCCAAATTTGCATCTACTTTAAAGTTTAGGATCTTGCTCGAATCAAATTTACCAAGATTTTACCAAATACTACAACCAAGACTAATAAATAAACAAGGGTTCATAATTACATCATTCAGAGAGCCACCTGGCTTTACCTACACCCTTAAAGGACAATCGACGTCACTTTTTTGTTTCTTAACTGACATCAGAAAAACGTTTTATAGCATCTAAAATACCCAAAACACGCAGTATGATATTTTTATTCAAATGCAAAACACCAATAAAAATGACTAAAAGTGTCCGAAATCTGCAAAAAAATTGAGCTGCGAATTGGGCATTTTCAGAAAGTCCCGCCCCCACATCGTGACATCACGCCAGGACGTCTTGCATTGCTGGAGAATCAAAACAATGGCTTCAGATTCGGAGAATATGCTTTCTTGTTACACATCCAGTTATGAATATGATTCAAATAATTCTGAAGAGGAAAGCATATATGTTTGCAATCGATTAAAGAATTTATTCCGTGCCATTTTGAGGCAACATTGGGGAGAAATGGATCACCAGAAAAGAGGCACAAAATGGCGACCTCCTTTCCACAGGCTGATAAATTCCTTATATGGAGCTTGGACACCCTCTTCTGGCGACTTTTGGGTGCAACACGAGGTCTTCAGACCAAACAAGTACAGCAAAATACATTGACGTGATGGAAGGACCGTTACAATGCGTCTTTTTCCGGTCAGGGGCAGTCCTTTAGTGACGTCACGTACGGACTAGTCACCAACTCAAAAACAAGACTTCTGAATATTCAGCGCCAGTCTTAAAACGTAAAATATAGCTATATGCGGTGTAATCTTTGTAAAATACGCTCATTAGAAGTCATTTGAAGCCATTTTAAAAATTATGGACACAACTTGTCCGGAGACGTCGGTTGTCCTTTAAGCAGAGCTTGTGATGTCACTTTGGAAATTACTTCCAGTTTGCTACCTCCCACATCTACAATTTCGGGCGTATTTTCTGTTCACAAAGAGAAAGTTGCAACATGTCTGTGTAAGCTCTCAGTCGTACAGGTTGTGGTCCATCGATGAGAAGGTTTCTTCAGCCGTCATCTGTACTAATTTGAAGGTTTCGGACGTTTCGCCTCCTATCCAAGAGGCTTCGTCAGCGAACTAAAGTCTGACTGGTCGTATCGGCCCTATTTATATATCCCTAATGTCCAGACATGGCGGCGCCGGAGTCTTAAAACGTAAAATATAGCTATATGCGGTTTAATCGGATTTTGAACAAATCAAGCTTTTTATTGATTTTATTCATCATTTCAATTTTCCAGGCTCTTTACCAATACTGTCGTCTGTGATGTGTCACATTTAGAAGTCATTTATTTTCACTTTACAGGCACTATAGTAATTGATTACGAAAGGATGTCAGTGGGTGGTGATGCTCAATTTAATCCTGACGGCTCCATGAAACTAACCAATCTTTATTCGTGTTTCATCTCTTCACATGAGGATGCAGTTAACAAAAAAACATTAAAAAAATGCTCAAAGTATACCCCCCCCCCTTGAGTCTTAGACAGAAAGCTGTTCATAAGATACTGGACTAAATAAAACCCACATCAAGGTAACGCAAGCTTCTTTCAAGTACCTCCTCGAGCTGCAATGAAGAATTTGCTTTCAGGAAACTGAGTATCTCGTCAATACGCACACATTGGCTCTCTGAGTATATCAGACGGCACTCGTGACAACAGAATATTGTGCTATTGGTGCATATTCTGTGCTTCTGGTTCTGCTGAGAAACCTGAGCTCATGATTGGACGGAACTGAAACGAAAGAGTCAGATGTTAAGGCCTGAGAGAATGTGAACATGACAAGGAAAGCCCAATGCATGACCGCATGCATTGACAACGAAGGCCCCATGCAAGTGTCTCGGACGCTGAGTAATTGCATTCCTGTCACTTAAATATTAAGAGGTGAAAATATGCTTTGGTTAAAAGCTATACTTCCTTAGCTGCAGTATGATTGATGGAAAATAAATAAATTCCAACATAAAGCCCACTTTTGTCCAGCGAGGATTTCATGGGGGCAGGCGTCAGCATTCTTTGTGGTGTGCCAGCATGAAATTAGGTCTTGACCATACAGTGTGAACGCCCAAAGTTTTTTTATTGTTATTATTCTTTGGAGAAATTTCTCATTCTCCAAAAAAAACGTGGAGAAAATGAGACCCCCTTGAAAGCACTGGTCCCAAAGAGCTGCAGTCATTTTTCTTCTCTCCTTACCAAATGATCAGCAAGCTCTGTAAAAATCAAGAAACCATTCTACTCATTTGATTCAGGTGTTTACGAAGTGGGGAATTTCTAAAACAAGCAGACCTATGACTTTTGAGGTCCAGAGTTGCCGACCCTTGTTCTAAAACGATACATTCTCACATGTTGCAACCTTCGATGAGAAGGTTTCTTCAGCCGTCATCTGTACAAATTTGAAGGTTTCGGACGTTTCGCCTCCTATCCAAGAGGCTTCGTCAGCGAATTAAAGGCTGACTGGTCGTATCGGCCCTATTTATATCCCTAATGTCCAGACATAGCGGCGCCGGACACAGCTACGATAGGTCCCTATTCTCAGGTTGGGGGGAGCAGAGGACCACTCCCTGTGGCCCCACTGATGATTGTTCCTACATTCCTGACTAACGACTGGCCTATTTGCCCCACTCCCACCGGTATCACCTCATCAGCATTACGAATGTTGCCTATTATGGGCACAGGGAGTGGTCCTCTGGTCCTCTGGTCCTCTGCTCCCCCCAACCTGAAAGTAGGGACCTATCATAGCTGCCATGTCTGGACATTAGGGATATATAAATAGGGCCGATACGACCAGTCCGACTTTAGTTCGCTGACGAAGCCTCTTGGATAGGAGGCGAAACGTCCGAAACCTTCAAATTTGTACAGATGACGGCTGAAGAAACCTTCTCATCGATGGACCACTCCTGTACGACTGAGAGCTTATAACAGACATGTTGCAACTTTCTCTTTGTGAACAGAAAATACGCCCGAAATTGTAGATGTGGGAGGTAGCAAACTGGAAGTAATTTCCAAAGTGACATCACAAGCTCTGCTTAAAGGACAACCGACGTCTCCGGACAAGTTGTGTCCATAATTTTTAAAATGGCTTCAAATGACTTCTAATGAGCGTACACCGCATATAGCTATATTTTACGTTTTAAGACTCGCGCTGAATATTCAGACGTCTTGTTTTTGAGTTGGTGACTAGTCCGTACGTGACGTCACTAAAGGACTGCCCCTGACCGGAAAAAGACGCATTGTAACGGTCCAGTGACGTGCAGTCAGTGGAGGCAGGTGAGGCAGTGCCTCACCTGTCATCATGGAAAGCTGTCATGGAAATATCAAATGAAAAAATAAATTAAACAGTTAGATGTATTTAGTGATTTGTACTTTAAAGGTCTTGTCCATTTAACTTCACCGTTTTAGGATTTTTTTTCAAAATCGCTGAATTTTCACATTTACCGTTCAAATACTAAGTAGAGACGAGCGGTGACGTCATTGATGTCTCACCAGCCTCACCAGCCATGAACCTCACCGCACATCACTGTAACGGTCCTTCCATCACGTCAATGTATTTTGCTGTACTTGTTTGGTCTGGGGACCTCGTGTTGCACCCAAAAGCCGCCAGAAGAGGGCTTCCAAGCGCCATATAAGGAATTTATCAGCCTGTGGAAACGGAGGTGGCCACAGGAGGTCGCCATTTTGTGCCTCTTTTTTTGGGTGAGAGATTTCCCCCAATGTTGCCTCAAAATGGCACAAATAAATTCTTGAATTGATTGCAAATATGTATGATTTCCTCTTCAGAACTATTTGAATCATATTCATAACTGGATGTGTAACAAGAAAGCACATTCTCCGAATCTGAAGCCATCGTTTTGATTCACTAGCAATGCAAGACGTCTTGGCGTGACGTCACGAACTGGGGCCGGGACTTTCTGAAAATGCCCAATTCGCAGCTCATTTTTTTGCAGATTTTGGACACTAAGTCATTTTTATTGGTGTTTTGCATTTGACTAAAAATATCATACTAACATACGTAAATTCTATAATAATATCTACCTGAATGGGACAAATCATGCAAATATTCTCAGCTTGTCTGACCCGTCAGAGTGCATTAAGATGGGACCCGCTCTGACTGTGGCGTCCATAAGCGTTACCGAGGTAATATGGCCTGCATTTGTTTGGGAGAGGTATATTGGCCTATAGGCATCTCTTTATGTACAGTGCGACCTTGGCTTACAAACTTAATTGGTTCCCAGACAGAGTGTGTAAGGCGAAAAGTGTGTATCCCTAAAATTAATTTCCCATAGGAAACCATTAAAATGAGAATAATCCGTCCCCATGAAACATAATTTTCTACTTTCTAATTTTCTAAGCCTGAAAACTACACACCATATACCTTATTTTATGTATAATAAATGTGCTATAGTATTATGATTAAAGAAATAAACTGTACTGTACAATAAAGTCATTTTATTTACCTTTGTGTTGTGATGGTCGTTAATGGCTTGATGGAATGGAGTGTCCGGTTTCCTCAGCATTAAACACTTGATGAGGAACATAGGCTTATTTCACCATCTTGAGGAATGATCCCTTGGAGGTGCGTTCTCTGTGATAATTGTATCTAGTTCTTCATCAATTGTGATCTGTTTAGCTGGGTTGATAGCTTTTTGCATCAAGTGTACAGATGACTTGTGTGGGTTATTTGTGGAGCCTGAACAAAAGTGTGAGAGTGTGAGAGTAGTGAGAAAATGGATAGAAAACCGTGCGTGCGTGCAGGATGCACTGCCACTGGGTTTCCCAGGTGGCTCATTCATAAATCACTTTTATTCCTCCCCCGTGCTCAGCAGCCTTGCCTCGTCAAATGATGCATAGCGGAAAGGGATGAGGAGGGACGGGCGACAGAGTGGAGAGGAGGGGCATATGTGAGCTCAGAAGAAGGGGAAGGCTGACGGAGGAAGGATGAATATGCACATATGAAGCACAAACTAGATAGTCTTCATAGACGCACTTGTGTGAGATGTTGACAGGTGGGCAGTGTAAAAACAGAAGAAAGACTTCGATTGAGTTGGGAGTGCTCCAATGAAGGGCAATTACAATTGAATGACGCAAGAGGAGGGGAAATGTATATCACAAAGCAAGGGACCAAAAATCTTGAGAATAGCTCCAATTTAATTAGCAACAGTTGTCAAGACTTAAGGCATTTTAAAACAATCTTGTGTTCTCACCTAATTTAAAATACTAATTACATCCATCCATGGTGCTTTGTTGCACAGGGAAAATGAATCAGCTAATTAAAGGTTGTGTGAAGAGACTATTGCTATTTTTTTCAACTTCAATAAGACGGGAAAAAACAAGCTCGCCTGGCCCTTTATTCTGCCAAACAAAAGCCAATTCATTAAGATGCCCCTGTCTATTGATTCATTAATTGCTCAGTGCAACATTCGCGAACAGAGGGAATTGATTTTGGTGATGACTTTGACCAAAGCCAAGAGGAATGGACGTCACTACATAACTTCTCCGCCAACTGTTGTCTGGCGGAGTAGACATGAGAGGAAGGACATTGTGAAGGGGCAACCAGATTGTGAGAAAACAGAAAGAAATGGCCATAGAAGAAAAGCATAGAAGCTAGGTTAACTGCTGTTTTATCAAGGCAAACGGTTTTATTTATTTATTTGTTTGTTGAAAATGAAAGTTGAGAGAGAGAGACAAACGGAGACAGAAGAGAGAGAGAGAGAGAGAGAGAGAGAGAGAGAGAGAGAGAGAGAGAGAGAAAGAGAAAGAGAAAGAGAGAGACAGATGGATAGAGATGGAATAGAGAGAGAGCGAGAGCGAGAGAAAGCAGCAGAACACAAGCAGAACGCAGCATATTATAAAAAGGTCTCAATTACGCAGTCACCCCCAAGAAAATACCATACGACGAATTCATTCTCGCAACGGAATTAGCGTGTGAAAAAATACAGAACCCAGGACAAAAAGCAGCACTACGTAACGAAATAGCAGGCATCTTAAAAATGGCCAAACCACCACCCAGTAATATTACTAAAGAGGAAGCAAGAACCATGATAACACTATCAAAAAACAAAGACATCACAATACTCCCCGCAGACAAAGGCAGAAGAACAGTTATTATGGACACGGAAAAATACGAAAAACAGATGCAGCAGTTATTACAGGACGACGCCTATGAAATATTAAAGAAAGACCCAACAGAAGAAAAGAAAAACAAACTTAAAGCACTACTCAAACCCCTATTAAACGAAAATAAAATAAGCAAACAGTCATACAACCACCTGGTACCCACAGCAAACATCATCCCCAGGATTTACGGCACGCCAAAAATACACAAACCAGATACACTTCTCCGCCCCATAGTAGACAGCATAGGATCAGTCACGTACAACCTCTCAAAAGCACCTATCAGAAATAATAACACCGTTACTGGGACACACGGACCAACACTGCGAGAACTCAAATCAACTCGCTACAGAACTCGCCACAATAAAAGTACAGAAATATGAAATGTTCATATCACATGACGTCATCTCACTTTTCACTAAAACACCCACCAAAGCCACCATTCAGATAGTACAGGACAGACTAAAAGCAGACAGGACACTCAAAAAACGCACAAATCTAACAGCACATGACATAACCCAGCTACTTCAGTTCATTGCCACATCCACATATTTCCAATTCAGAAACACCATATACAGACAAAAAGAAGGGTTCGCCATAGGGGACCCACTCTCTGCCATCTTGTGTGGCTTCTTCATGGAGCACCTGGAACAGAAAGCTCTTTCAACAGCTCCGGAAACATACAAACCAACACTATGGAAACGATATGTGGACGACATTCTGGAAAAAATAAAAACAGGACACACACAACAGCTTACATAACACCTCAACTCCATAGACACCACAGACAGCATCAAGTTCACCCATGAAGAGGAAATAAACCAATCCATCGCCTTCTTGGACTTGAACATACACCACACGGACAACGGAGACATCAAAATAAAAGTACACAGGAAACCCACACATACTGACCAATATCTCCTTTGGGCATCTGAATACCCCACTATTCACAAGTTGTCAGTCGTCAGACCATTACATGAACGCACCACAATGATCACGGACCCGGAGGACAAAACAGGAAGAAAAACATATACAACACGCGCTAAAAAAATGCCAATATCCACAGTGGGCAATTACTAAAGGTGCAGAGCAGGTCAAAAACAAAACAACACAAGGGGAGAAAGAAAAAGCAAACAAACAAACAGGAGCACAGAGCAATGGTAACATTGCCATACATGAGAGGGATCACAGAACGCATACAAAGAGCACTGAGGAAACAACATAAACACACCGGTCAAACCACACACGACTCTCCGACAGATCTTGGTACACCCAAAGGACAAAATACACCCGGAAAATAAATGCAACTCAATATATGAAATCCCATGCAAGTCATGCAATAAATCATACATCGGGGAGACAGGAAGGAGTTTCAATACAAGAAATAAAGAGCACAAGAATGAGTGTGAGAAGGAGACAGCAACAATACAAACAAGAGCAATAAAAGAACAAGCAAAACAGGAACACCATAAATCAGCCATCACAGACCACTGCAAAAGAAAAAATCATATCATGGACTGGGAGAAGGCCAGAGTCATCCGCACCGAAGAAAACAAACATCAGCGCTGGATCATTGAAATCCGGAAGCGAGGACCAAGGACCATCAATAGGGATGAGGGAGCCTACATGCTCTCTACTACCTGGAGCAGTATCCTGGAGGGACGGACGGACAGCGGGGGGTGTGACTTGCCTGTCAGATCTGACAGGTAGGTCACACCCTCATAGCAACACCAGCTGAAAATGGCGCGTCACAACAACATCCGTGACAGTCTGACGAAGGCGGAAGTAGACGCAGAAACATGTCAGGTACAGTAAAGTCTCGTTATATCGATATCGGATATATCGATAGTCCCTGTTATATCGATACTATTTCTATGCACGCACGGAGAAAATTACATGCAAACAGGGTCGGATATATCGATAGTCCCGGTTATATCGATATTTTTTCGGACTCCCTTGAATATCGATATAACGAGACTTTACTGTATTTGAAGCACTTACAATACACTGTAAGTAAAGAATCTGTTTTAAATTAGCTTAAATATTGCTTTGAGAGGCAGTTTACAAACAAATTGGAGCCATGTGATCAAGTAAATTCCTGATAATTTAAACAAGAAAAACATTATTTTATTCTACCCATCAATCAACGACAGATGGAACTCAGTGGAAAGTCAAGATAATGATTGACAAACAGGCAAGCGGCTAAGGTTTCTCTAGCTGCATGATTTTAGCTTGAACTCCTATCTTAAGATTGTGTAAAAATGGATGCCACTGCAGGCTCCAAACAGGTGCAACAGTAACGTTTGCAACAGGCTGCTGCATTGCGCCGTTCTAGATTGCTGAGTAAGGTCGTCTTTTCAGAAGACAATTAGCTGGGAATCAATTTCTCCTCTTTAATTTTCCATTATGCACACTGTTGAAGCCGAGATGCTAGTCTGCTGCGCAAACCCACCACCTGTTGATTTCAGTTAGGCACCCAGGTTGATAAGGCCAACACACGCATTCGATGTACAAACGTCACTTATGGAGTGGGAAAGCCTCCAATAACAATCTCTGCCAAACATCCACTGCCCAACTGTTGACACCATTGAGGCCCAATTCAAAACTCCAGAAAATTAACAGAAGAATAAATGAATGGTCCGTTACACCAACACGTCTTTATTCTAAATATAGGCATGAGCACAAGACAGCCATAAGGAGAGTGTCCTGGTGGAGACCGCGGGGGGAGGTCAAGAGGACAGAGAGAGCGATGGACGCTTATATCAGCGGGGGTGGTGGTGAAAGATGTAAAACAGGGGAGGGGAAAAAAATTCAAGAACACACAAGTGGAAGCACGAGAGACCACTTTATTTGGCGGCCTCTATAAATAGAACAAATGGTAGCAGAGGCTAAAGCGGTCCGACGCTGGTCTCTGCTTCCAGGCCATTGGAATCGATAGGGAGGCAGCCGGTGCGACGCTTCCCAGAGTCTGCAGCAAACACTTGCAGAAGAGCGAGAGGAATGGATATGGAAAATAGAGGGATAGGGGGGAGAAGGTGTGTGAGTGGAGCAAAGCGGCAACTATATTTTGCACACCGTGACTAAATATGGTCAGTGAGGGTGGTGGGACAAGACACAGGAGCAGTCCAGCAGCAAGCACTGAGGCATGCTTCCAATGCTTGGCAGCACACAACGTGCTAAACGTTCAAACTGCAATTGGCATGTTGCCCCCTTGCCCTTATTAACTGTCACTTTCTTCAACATGCCCTTTCTATTGAACTAGAAACGCTTTTACAAAGTTTCAGCCCGGCACCCCAAACGGGCCCGGTCAATTTTATTGATCATAAAGCAGGCAAACATCTTGGAATATGTCCTAAGCGTATCGAAGTGGTCTAAACACAGCAAGTGTTTGTGGAATATGATTTAAGTAGCAAAACTCGCCCATTTTTAGCCACATGAGGTGGCTGTCATTTTGACTGACTCAGCTGTTTTGTGGAGTGAAGCCATTCTTTGGTGTCTGTGATAAACACCGAGTATTGTTTCAAATATTAATTACAGGTTACGACATTAACGGTAGCCTCGTGACAGTACAATATTGTTTTGGGCCACTACCCAGATTCACAAAGACTGGAGACTGAATGCATCAGAGAGGACAGAAGAGAAGCTTTTCAAGCAAAATTGCAAGGGATTTGACAACAAAACATTTGCAAATTCAAGGAAACTGAGCCCGCTTTGCCTTTCGGAATACTCCCACTCTCAAAGTAGAGTTAGGGCATTGGATTAAAAGCGGCATGCATCAAGGTTATCCCCATGTCGTTAGACTTAATAGACTACAAGTGGCTACTGAACAATGCAAGGGAACACGGGCACCAAAGCAAAGTGACGCTTCATCTCCAGATTCTGTTCAACACAACAACCTTGCGCTAAAAAGAATGTCATTCATCACACAAGCAAACAAACATCATGGCACCTTACAGTATTGTGTCACATTCGTAACAAGGGCCACAGTTTGTTGAGGTGTAGCTTAAAGGACAACCAACACCATTTTTTGTTTCCTAACTGACATCAGTTTATAGCATCTAAAATACCCAAAACTGATATTTTAGTCAAATGCAAAATACCAATAAAAATATCTTAAAGTGTCCCAAAATTACTTCAAAATGACCTCGGAAATAGCGAGTTTCAGAAGGTCCCGCCTACTTGTTCGTGACGTCACGCAAGGACGTCTTGCCTTGCTCTAGAATCAAAACAATGGCTTCAGATTCGGAGAACATACTTTCTTGTTACTGATCCAGTTATGAATATGATTCCAATAGTTCTGAAGAGTAAAGCATACATGTTAGCAATCGATTAAAGAATTTATTCCGTGCCATTTTGAGGCAACATTGGGGAGAAATGGATCACCAGAAAAGAGGCACAAAATGGTGACACAAAATTTCGTATCATTTTGAGGCATCTGGACTCCAATGCAGCTCCCAGAAAATGCACAAGATGGCACCCAAGCTCTGTTGGAAATGGGCTGATTTGTCTGCTGGGAATTTGTGTCAACTAGTATCAAATATTAGTCTTGGTGCAACACACAACGATTCACCATCGTGTTATTTATGTGTTTTCCTTCTAATTTGGCCAGCAACACGGATCAACACGGTGTTTTCAGACCAAACAAAGTACCCAAAATGCATTGTGTGTCGCTTTCTCGATCAGGGGCGTTCCTGACGTGACGTCACGTCAGGAATCGTCACCAACTTGAAAACAAGACTTCCTGAATATTCAGCACGAGTCTTAAAACATAAAATATAGCTATATGCGGTGGAATCTATGTAAAATACGCTCAATAGAAGTCATTTTACAAATTATGGACACAACTTGTCCGGAGGCTTCGGTTGTCCTTTAAATAACAGTTCTAAGTGTTTTGTATTTATTGATGATATTGACAGCATTTCTTGATCTATGACAAAAGTTGGCGGTACTCGAGTTGACTAATGTGCCCTCTGCATGCGCCATCTACAGGGATCAGCAGAGTAATTTCGCAGCTGAGTGATGAAGTGATGCCTCCGGGAAAGCCATTATTAGCTCCTTCCGAGTTGTATTGGTCCTCAATAATTATCTGGTGTGAGAAGTGGCCCATTTGCACAGGACAGAACTGGCTTCTCAAAACTAGTGCTGTCAGGAGATTTAAAACATTTGCGTGATCAATTAATTAAGTCGATAATTAATTTATGTATTTAATTATTTTTTTAAATCCCATCTGAAAATTACTGTGAACCCTTATTTTAATTTTAAATTCATAACATCATTGTGGCATGATAACGTATTTAGTTTTTTTTGCACTGAACCTGGACAGATGCTCTTCTAGCCATTTACTTCCTGCAAAGTCCTGTCTGCAACCTTTAGTTTCGACCGCGAGGGGAAAATCACTGTTTTGTTTGTTTTTGAGTGCCTTGCGATTGGCTGGCACCCTGTTCATGATGTCCCACGCCTACTGCCCAAAGACAGCTGGGACAGGCTTCAGCACCACCCCGGGACACTAGTGAGGATAAAGCGGTCCGGACAATGAATGAATGAATGCATTTTTTTTGTCTTCAAAAAGTTAGTCTCTGATGTGCGCTATCAATCTTGATCCTTCGGTTATTCTGACACCTGGTATTTGTTTTGAACGATGAACACATTAAAAGTGTGTGTATGTGTGTTTGCATGAGTGTGTGTGTGTGTGTGTGTGTGTGTGTGTGTGTGTGTGTGTGTGTGTGTGTGTGTGTGTGTGTGTGTGTGTGTGTGTGTGTGTGTGTGTGCGTGCGTGTGTGAGCGTGTGTGTGTGTGTGTGTGTGTGTGTGTGCAAAAACTGACTTTTTAATAACCCCTCCATGGCAAAAAAATCCTGTTTTTGGACGAGCACAGACAGGAGTTACAAACCCATTGTGGCTCCACACTGAATTATCCATACCACCTCCGTATCCTACAGTTTTACAAATAAATAAATAACATGAGAATGTTATAGCAAAGTAGTGCATGATAAAAAATGAGCAATAAAAAGTTACTGTAATATCCGCACTACAACGCGCACCCAAAAGTCTTCGGTTTTCTTAAAAACCGCCTCAAAATCCTGTGCGCCTTGTGCATGGCCATTACGGTAATATGCCGACCCCCCCAAAATAGCTCCTTGCTGGAGACATACACACATTAAAACTTGCTGTTGGTTCAGTGACCATGTTGCTGCTTTATTAAATATGATTTTGTTGCAGTTCCGAAAAAAGGAGAGTTGCGGTGTTGCTAGTTCTTCTGTTCGACTCAAGAGGCGTTCATTGCCGCCTCCGGAAAGCGTAAATTAACAATTACATAAACTACGAACTACGAAAATTCAAAACAATGCATCAAAAACAGAAATTCAAGCGAGGAAATCACGAAATAAATTCTATAAATCCCGTTCCGTTGCCGAGTGTATGTTTGTTATTTATTCTTTTATTGTGTAAATGAAGCAATCACAAAATAAATTCTGTAGGGGGGGCTATATAATTTATTTTGTGATTCCTTTGCTTGATTTTCTGTTTTGATGCATTATTTTCAATTTTCGTAGTTCCGTTGGAATAATTGTTAATGCACATTTTATGACGGCGGCCTTGAGCGCCTCTTGAGTGGAACGGAAAGAGCACAGCTTCATTTCATCAATGCATTGTAGATCGCATTTTATAATCCTGCACATCCAATATATCAAAAAATAGGCCAGGTGTGTGTGCGTACGTGTGCATGTGTGAAAAAAAATTGTGTTGGAGGACGCACTGCACACTTTTAAGTGTGTTCAATCATCAAGAGCACCAACTGAACTTCTCTCTCTCTCTCTCTTTTTAAAGCATGCGCATGATGGGGAGGAGAGTGTAGCAGATTTTCCCCCCAAGCCAGCATCACAAAAAATGTACCACTTTTTTGTGGATGTGTGTGCTTGTGTGTTGGAGTGGGAATGACTGCCACCCAACGACCACCCCTCCCTTCGCTGACACTGGCACTCATCAGCGCCCTCCTGCCCCAATCATAGAAGCTGATTCAGCGAGTCGAATATGCACTCACACACACAACCGTGGCTGCAGCAGCTGGAGAGCTCTTGAGGTCATTACAGCTCTACTCACCAGTAGGGAGTAGTAGGACGCGAGACGGATGAAAAACTGATCTGACAGTTCATATTTAGGTGGACTTTAACCCTGACTGTAATAAGGCACACAGTCGAAAAGAAAGTACGAGTTGGAGTGGTGGCGGTTCAGGAAAACAGGAGCGGTATTTACTGTTCAGCAGCAACTTAACCACACTCGCTTTCCACCTTTTTTCCCCTCTCTTTCTTTGAAGCCATAAAGAGCAGTACAAAGAATACAGGATGCGCTGAAACAGGGACTTGTTGGGGTCCACGTGGATTTCAGTCCTTTTCTGCACTGTCCACACTATCTCTCAGCTTTCTCCTTCACTACCTCCCTCCCTCCCGAACCAGCCATGCTCACTCTCCCTCCCTCGCTGGCTCTCTCTATCTGTTTCTGGCACTGACCGGACATGCTGCTGCTGCTGCGTCTGGTGCCGTTGCTGCAGCACAGCCTCTCGGCTCATTCAGTATTGTTCTCGCCCGCTATCTCAATGATGGACTTGTTAGCTTCCACCGTCATCTGCTTTAATTCGTCTTGGACTGCATCCACGGAAATATAATTAACCCGGACTTTGAAACTGCTTTTTCAAAAATTTTGCCTTTACATTTTTTTTAATTCAAGTGAGAGGCGAGGGAGGTCACGGTAAGTTGGAGGACACGGAGCGAGCGTGACATAATGAGATATCGGAATGATGACGAGCACGAAGGTCAGGAGTTATAACCAGGGTGGGGGCAGGGAGAGAGGTTTGACAGCACACACAGCTGTGAGAAGTGTATTAACACAAATGTGACAGGATGACGACGGAATGGAAGTGTGTCACCGGCTGAACCCGCCTCATAACTAAAGACTGCTAACCCAGTGCATTCACCATCTAATTGAACAGGACAGCCATTATGGGGGCAAGGGCAGGGCAAAGCATAGTGCTGCAGTGTAATGGCCCAAAGCAGAAGAGACACTGGAGGTGAATTCAGCGCTCCCCGCAAACCTCCATCTAAGGACACGTCACACCTTGAGGACTCATGCACGTGCTTCTGTCACCTCTGCTTCATTTTTATTATACTTGCTAATCACATTGCACCACTTCCGAATGCTTATTTGGGGGGGGGGCTGTTGGGTGGCTCATTCTCCCCTCCCGCTGGGCGTTCAAGATTGCTGGCAAGATTAGTGTCAACTTGTGGAATGTTTGTGCCAGGGCAAATATTCATTAGAGGCCTACTGAACATTTCTCACTGTGGTGCAAATCGTTATTGATCTGCTGATCTGCGCCACCCACTCTCACTGAATTGATGTTTTGCCCATAAATACACAGTACAATACACAATACCCCATTAACACTGTTTTTCAAAAAAAAATGTCCAACTATCTAGTTATTTTCTGATTGTTTCGGAGTTGGGACGACGCCTTTGTGCAAGTAAGTGTTAAACAATGCCAGGATGAAGGTGTAAAGTGTAACACCTGCCTCTCACCCCTTCCACACTGTTGAACTGAAAGCAACTTTCGACAACAGTTTTATTCATCGCATTGGATGTTGGCCGGTGCTGACGTCATTTTATAACCTAGCTCCTTTTCACACAGAGTCTCTCCAAAATTGGAACGCAAGTCGGTTAAACTGAGGCCATATGCTTGTGAATGGACTGTATTCCAAAATCACTTGTGGCACAGCAGGTGAGAAAAATGTAGTCTTGAATGTTGAACATAAAACTGCGTTCTCGGCTTTCCGCAACCTCCTTTCGCACAGCCATCATTTCTACTGCTTTATTTCAATCTTCAACTTTCACACAGACAAAAAACAGAGAGGAAAAAGTATGCAGTTACAACTTCTCAGGCCAATTGACATAAATTATTACTAATGATCTATTTGTCAGCATGTCTGTATAAAAGGGGCTAAACAGCTTGAGGAAAGGGGGCAACACACATGGCAAGAGAACAGCAGTGAAAAGGGCAGAGGGGGCCCCCAATTCACAAGTGCTGAGTGGCCATTAGCTCCATGTGACCTATGGCCTGCCCCAATATGACTAAAGCCCAAATCCGTCTCACAATAGCTTCCTGTTCCACTTGGATCACCCCTGTTTCCAAACACCAGCAAACACGGTAATCCACTGGGGGTGTCACTGACACAAGAGAACCAGGGGTGCCCGTATACAGGGGTGGGGGTGCCAGGAAAGTGGGAGGGCAGTTAAGTATGGTCATTGAAACCCAGCACCGTGGACACGGCGGAGGGCGTCATATAAGACAAGGGGGACACAGAGGAACCTTCCAGCAGAAGAGGAGGAAACCAATTTGAACAAATTCATCAAGAGGACTTTACTACACTCCCCTTTTTCCCTTTTAAATCTCCATTACAAATGGGAGGTACTCGTCTGGAGGACAGTGAAGGAGTCACTGGGATAGTCAACAATCATATGGACTGTGAGAGTTATATTCAAGGGCGATGGAGTGGAGCGGAGGGAGGGGGCATCCCATTCAGCCTTACATGGCAAACAGAGGAAAGCCTCGAGCGTTGAAGTGAATTTACACTCAAAGTCACCTCACACAGCAAGACTACCATACTTGGGAGGGAAAGCGGCGGAGGAAATTGTTCCACTCGTAATTTCTCCATCTTGGCCGAAAGGTGAGAGAAGGAGAGTAAGAATTTCATATCTTTCATAACAAAACCTGCTCAGTGCACATACTTCTTTATGTACCCATATGAACATATGACAGCTATGGAATGTAAAGAAGTATGTATTCTGGGTGAGGTGCAAGACATCCGTTCAGGAAGAAATGTGTTCTGTGTTCATGTGCTTGTGATTGTGTCAGAGGAGCGTACTGAAAGAATGATAGAGAGAGAGAGAGAGAGAGAGAGAGAGAGAGAGAGAGAGAGAGAGAGAGAGAGAGAGAGAGAGAGAGAGAGAGAGAGAGAGAGAGAGAGAGAGAGAGAGAGAGAGAGAGAGAGAGAGAGAGAGAGAGAGGGGGATGTAAGGCTCATACATTTGCTATACTGTCTCTGGGCAGTCTCACTGCAGCACTCAGCGCTGTGGGGGAGCTCACAGCTTGAGCAAACTGGCTGACTTGGCCAATAAAACTCTCTCATCCAAGATATGCCGAGAGTTCATTGGGCAATTATGGAGAATACAGTTAAAATATAGTGACACTGTTTCATTCACCCTCTGGCATTTTGCAGAGGAGGCCAGCATGGCCATGCGACAGTGCCTGGTGGCCAGAGACATCATTGCTGCAATTACATGGCTGTAGTGTAAGCAGCACTTTAAGCCTGTAATGTTTGCGCTACTTGAGGAAGAAGATGATCAAATGAACCAAAATGCCGCCATTGTGCAATAATAGTCGCTGAAGAGGCAAAATCAAAACTTGTATCGTACCGCTTCTGTGTTCTTGTGTGTTTAACCATGGACGGCCGGGCTCCCTTTGTCCGTAGGCCCCCCAAACACACACTAACTTGGCTAACCCCCTCAACTCCCTTCCACCCTCATTGTTCACGTTTGTAACGCTTGCCAAATGCATTTGCCAGGCCCTGTGGCAGTCAGATTAGAGTGTCAAAAAATGTGGCAATGCAGGATCAAGTTTGCCCTGTCAGCTGTTTCCCTACAGTGGATGGACTCTGACAAAACAATGTATTCAATATTTGCTAACATTCAACGTTTTCAAAATTTTTAGGGTGAATTCTAAAGAGGTCTCATGATCATTTCAACACAAATACAATACGCCACAACACATATTGATTTATATCGCGCTATAACAACAGCTGTCATTCTCGTCACAACATTTAAGAGGAATTGCAACATTGTGATTTTTTTAAGGAAATGGTATTTGAACAAGAATATAATAGACCACGTCATTAACCTTCGCAAGGATATGCAATGATTTCAGAAGGCCATTTCAAAACCATATAGCAAATTTCAGTGCTCAAAAGTGAATGGAACATAAAAAATAGTGATTTTTTTTCCATGAAAGTATCGCATCTTTTGAAAAATTGTCAAAATGAATGTGAAAGGGCGGCCCTTGCCTACAATGCAATTCTACTGAGAGCTACTCATAAAAGCCCCAAAACATTACCCTCCAAAATGTTTACAATATGTAACTAAAAATAGTGCAAAAGGATGAACTTTCACTCTGACATGTAAAGATAAATTCAATTGTAACATATGACAACTGTGCCAGGCAATCTCATTTCTGAGTGCTGTGCCTTTGTCCAAGGCCTCAACAGTAATGACCTGGTGTCTGAGTGACACACACAGCAGATGCTGACATCAAAAGATGCACAGTACGCCTGGTGGCACCCATCCTGCTTTTTTGTCCCGTTATGGGCCCTTCACTGAGGTGGGTGGCCCGACCACCGGATTCTTCGCAGTCTACCTACCGCCCCGCCCCTGTGCAGGTGGTTGTTGCAAACAGAACTGTGTGTCCAGATAGCTGGCCTGAATCTGAACCCCAACCGCGTACTTCTCAGCTTTTACATGCCCACATTTAAGACGCTGGGTCGTGCTTTAGCAGAAGGACAAAACGTCAATAATTATAAAATGGCCAACTCTGTCCCTGACATTTCAAGCCCACAAAGTAACATCAGGGAAATATTTATGTTGATCACGCAGGATGAAGACCTTAAAAAATGACGACATGAGAGCACCTGCCAATATATGAATGCATGACTCTACAATAACCTTTTAGAGTTTTGATTATTGTCATCATAAATATAAACCCCCGCCTCTCCCTCCACATCTCAAGATGTTCTATAGAACAAAATAACATGTAATGAGGTGTAATTAAATAATGTATTGAAAAATCTATTTTTAAAGCAAAATTTCCTCTATGAATGTACTGTAACTAGAGAATATTTAAAAAATAAAAAAATACAAATGGCCCAGATGGATTAAGACAAGGTGACTAAAGACAGAACAAAACAAAAATAATACAGTGAAGGCTAACACGTTAAATAGAAATTACACTATTCCCCTCGTGAAAATATTGAAATAAGTGGCTTAAAAAAATAACGGCCTCCAAATGCCGCATCTTATTTCACGTGGTGTTACAAACATGGATCTTTTATGTGAGCACTTCACCTGATGAGGGACAATTCACTGGCAGAAAAATCTACAAAATACGTTTGTGGGAGGTGTAATGTAATTGTTATACAGTAAGTGTAAATCTTTGGAAACTGCACTGCCTCCATTCAAACCATATATTCTGCACGACAAATCAGTCTGCGGGATATAGATAACCAAGAAACTTAAATGTCTTGACACCCAAAGGGTTGCTTGTGGAGTATGTAGAAGAGCTTGAATGTCGGGGGGTGTGGATGTGCATGGATATGGACGTGTCCGTTTGAGTGACTGCAGTGACGACACACTTGCAACAGGGACCATCTGTCACGGATTATAATTGCTTCATGACTGTAGGACATTTGACTCGAGTGCTACAGATTATTATGACACCCCACACCCCTAATTGCCAGAAACCCGTTACAATGAGTGTGTCAAGATTAGTATACAAAGGTTGAATTTCAAATTCATGGTTGTGCTGATGAATGTATGTGTGTTAGGTGTCGTGGGTTGGTGGGAAAGCTGGTTGAATAGGAAATGGCTGAAGAGATAAAGAAATGGTCTGAAAAGATAAAGAGATGCTTTGCTAAAGCTGGTAAAATGGAACCAAATCACTCCTTGAATGGATTTGGTCCCCTTCAACCAGCTGTAGCTATGCTTTGATGACTGCAGGTACAACTGTGGTGTTGCTCGTCAAACAAAGCCTTGCGATTCCCATGTCCAATGCTGTATGTCATTAAAAAAAATAAAAAAATAAAACAAAGTTATTTCATCCAAGTTTTTGCCCCCGTCCTCCTCCTTTTTGGTATTCAGAGCATGCAATTGGTGGTCAGTTTTTAAAAATAGCTGGGCCAGACGTGCAACGTGGGCTATTTCAGGAGCCCGCCGCTCTAAGTGGCACTGCGCGGATGCACAGCTGAGACCCCTCTTTAAATGACTGTGGCTGGACGGTAATGGCTGATTACGTGCTGGGCAGGGAGCTGGTGCTTAATACGACTCAGCAGGGGTGTGACGGTAATGTAAAGCAAGCTAAATGGTCCTGCAAAATTGTCTGAGATGAAGATACGCGAGCACCTGTCCTGAGTCAGGGAGCAAATTGACGCAGCATGCAAAGGTGTATCTCTGATGAATTAACCTCCAAAGATAAACACACAAAAAGTGTCATACTGCTGAATTCGACCGGAATGGCTAAATCTAGAACTCATTGGATCAACGTGAATTATAAATTTAGGTAGCATGCTAACGTATATTCACTCGAATGATGATTCAACTGCAGAGGGCATATTCAATCTGTACAATATTAGTTCGCTGTAACCAGTCCAAAGGTTCATATATTATTTACACACATATTTACGTGGGAGAAGAGATGTGAGACAATCTCTTTTTGTCAATGGATGCTACAGCTTCGTGTTTGCTTTCAACATTTAGCTTGTAGTAGACGTGCACATTCTACCATGACATCCCCGATCCATTGGTAAAAGGGACGCTTTGATCCTCTCCTCTTTCATCTAGCTTCATGTGACAAAGAGGGTACAGAAAGTGCTGAAGAATGAAAGACTGTGTCTCTGTGTTGTCAAATTATTTGTTCTTTAGTTTTTTGTTCTTTTGACTTCAAGATGGTGCCGCGAGAGTGGCTGCCTTTCCAGCAGCTTTTTTTGTTGTTCTACTTTTATTCCTTTCATCTTCCTTTCATAAATTTGCTGCTGTGAAATTTAAATTTCTCCACCGAGAGACGAATAAGGGCAAATCCAATCCAATAATACAGAATAAAAATGTCAATTATTTGTAGACAGAAGAAAAAAAATATTTTAGAATGAAACTAGCTTCTCCATGCCTTGACAGCAGCTCCTGTATTTTGTATTTTGTATATTGCTGTGAAATGTAAATTTCTCCAGTATGAGACTATTAAAGGATAATCTAATCTAAAAAAATCCACTCTGCAAATGTAAAGTACCTTCTTCAATTGAAGGTGTGCATCACTCCGAAGCCATTTACAATCATCCTTTAATCTGTTGACCTAGAACTCCGCCATGATTTTGATGCCATTATGGATGATTGGGAAGTCATTGACTCTGCTAATTTGTAGTCGCGGCTGAGCTTCATATTATTTGTTATTTTGTTTTTACTTGTAGATGGCGCCGCGAGAGATGCTACCTTCACAGCAATTCCTATACAGCAGGGGTCGGGAACCTATGGCTCACGAGCTATATATGGCTCTTTTGATGATTGCATATGGCTCGCCGATAAATCTAAATACATATTCTCACGTTTTTCTGTTCATTTTCTGTTGGGGCTGCGGTTGGCGGAAAGCGCAGTTTTGATTGGATGACACTGACCTCGGTTGGCGGAAAGCGCAATTTTGATTGGATGACACTGGCTGTCAGTTGAAAAAGGTAAACGCCCCTTTAAATGAGCCTGACGAGTAAAAACAAACCACACTTCAGCTTGAATGCACCGGAGGATTCGCCTTTGTGGAGAGAAAAGGTTCTGATTCTAATTTGCAATGAAACAATACCATCGATGAAACAGTTGAATGTCAGTGACATTTTAACAAGCCCCATGTTAACGTTAGCATCAATATACTTCTGTGGGAAGTATGTTGCATGGCAAGTGTGGAAGCTAATGAGCCGGGTCCAGGCTAGCTAGCAGTAACTTTGCGTATGGACCCGACTTTCATTCCGATCTCTTGGTTGGATTTTATCAAATCATGAGGAACGGAAAACCATTCATGTTAACGGTGAGTACTATCACAAAGTTATTTTAAATAATACATTCTGTTATTTTGTTGAATAGTGGCTGCGCGTGCGTCTGTGTGTGTGTGTGTGTGTGTGTGTGTGTGTGTGTGTGTGTGTGTGTGTGTGTGTGTGTGTGTGTGTGTGTGTGTGCGCTGAGCTCGCCTGTTGTGGCTCTCACTGAAAAACATATCTAAATATTTTACTTTTATGGCTCTCTTACTAAGAGAGCCATAAAAGTAACCTGTTTGACTAAGAGTTAGAGAGTTTATTTTTACCACTCATTCTTTTTCCTTTTCTCATCCTTTCATAACTTTTCCAATCTGAATTAGAAATTTCTCCAATGTGAGACAAATAAAGGTTCTCACTTCATCTCATTTCGCAGCCCCCACTTTCTCTTTGTAAAGTGATGGACAATTTCAGCCTTCACAGACAGCGAGCGTTGTTTGTTTACCAGACGTCTTCAAACGATGTGCTGCCAGAAGTACTCAAATGTACAAGTTTAGCAGCAAAGTTGCTAAGGAATGGGGGAGGGGCATACTGCACATTTTGATCACACAGTTATGGTTTATTGTAACAAAGGCCGTCTCATTATTTTGTGTGAAAAGTCTGGTTGTCAAAAATTTCATTTTATAAAGGTGTGTGTTGTCAGCAAAATCTGCAAATGAAAATTAATTACGTGAAATTGGGACTTTGAAGTGTGAATGCTCTAAGGGCGAGGCTCCCCTCTCTCTCCCGGCAAATTGGCGTTTTTGTGTTTATTATGTTTGTTAAAGTCATTATGAGTGCCTTGCACGCTGGGTCCGAGAGGACAGTAATTCCATTTGTGCCGTATGTCATGCATATTAGCATATTTGACAATAAAGCTGACTTTGAAATGTAAAGTGTACGTTGTCTCAAGGTTTGACTGTATGTACTTTATTTTACATTTTATTTAAATCTTGTCATTAAAAACCTGCAAGGACAATTATGTAATATGCTGGGGGTACGATTAGGAGTCCCCACGAAACATATTAGAGAAGAAACAAAAGGCATACAAGTACTCCTTCACATTTCAGGTACAAGCATAACACGTGAGTGAGCACAGTCCAGCTAAAACAAATCTAAAAAGCTAAAAAAATGAAACCCATAGAACAGACGTGTGCGTAAATGTTTGCGCTGACGCAGGAACATCAGAGAGCACAGGACTATCGAGTGCCGAAATGCGCTTCGCTTGAATGGTCTTGCTCCAATCAAAACAATGAACTCAAACGCATGTTCGTTCCCTGTTGTCAATTAACATCTGGATTCATTTCAGGCAATTTTTAATCAACATTCCAGAGAAAATTTCAGGAAAATGTGAAAAATTCGGAATTCCGGGAAAATCCAGAGGACTTCATTTTCATTTCAACTTTCACATTTGTAGTTTGTGTATTTTTGTTCCAAAGTACAAAAGTTGAATATATATATAGTAAAGTCTCGATATATCGATATTCTCGGGAGTCGGAAAAAATATCGATATAACCGGACTATCGATATATCCGATCCTGCGGCATGTAAATTTTCTCCTTGCGTTCATAGAAATAGTATCGTAATAAGCAGTACTATCGATATAACCGATATCGATATAACGAGACTTTACTGTATACACAGTGGTACCTCGGTTCTCGAACGCCTCACTCTTCGAACAAATCGGTGTTTGAACAAAATATTCGAGATATTCTTGCTTCGGCGTTCGAACATCAATCGGTGTTCGAATGCCAATACGACGCGTGAGTGTGTACGCGAGGGTGGGGAGCTGAGAGGCGCACGGGTGTATCGCTCTCTCCGTGACCAACTGTTGTCGCGAGCGGACGTGCTGCGTTTTGCTCTAGCGTTTAATATAGGTGTACGAAGAGTTTTAGCCCCTAATCATGCCTCCAAAGAAAGTAAGTGCTGCTTAAAGTGACAAAAGAAAAGTAGTGCGTACAACTATTGCATTGAAGAAAGAAATACAGTAAAGTCTCGTTATATCGATATTCAAGGGAGTCCGAAAAAATATCGATATAACCGGGACTATCGAT
Organism: Hippocampus bargibanti; assembly: GCF_051943395.1. NCBI lineage: Eukaryota > Metazoa > Chordata > Actinopteri > Syngnathiformes > Syngnathidae > Hippocampus > Hippocampus bargibanti. Next base: position 21,466,397 of record NC_142744.1, on the reverse strand, counting down.
ATATCCGACCCTGTTTGCATGTAATTTTCTCTGTGCGTGCGTAGAAATAGTATCGATATAACCGGGACTATCGATATATCCGATATCGATATAATGAGACTTTACTGTAATCGCAAAATATGAAGGAGGTGTGCGAGTGTCTGATCTGGCGAGGGAATACAGCATGGCGAAATCTACGATCCGTACGATATTAAAGAATAAGAAGGCTGTGAAATCTAGTGATGTAGCTGTGGGAGTGAGAGCAAGTGTCATTGGATAGATATTTTAAGAGAAAAGAACATCCTGCGTGGGTTTTCTCCGGTCCTCCGGTTTCCTCCCACACTCCAAAAACATGCACGGCAGGCAGATTGACCACTCCAAATTGTCCCTAGGTGTGAGTGTGAGAGTGACTGTTGTACGTCTTTGTGTGCCCTGCGATTGGCTGCCAACCAATTCAGGATGTCCCCCGCCTCGTGCCCGAAGACAGCTGAGATAGGCTCCAGCAACCCCCGCGACCCTAATGAGGAATAAGCGGTACGGAAAATGAGATGAGATGACAACACCCTGTAGCCGAGTCATCCGTCGCTGTCACGTTCCGAGCGAGAGTGACGGCAGCTGACTCGTCGGAACGTAGTGGAATGTTTGGGATCCCAAAGCAGACACGTACTACCCAAGCAGGATGTTTATTCACAAATAAAAGAAAACACGGCGAGTAAGAAGGCAGGGGCTGATCCGACCCGCTTACTACGCCAAAAAGCAAATGGCACACGAGGGTGCAAAATTACGCAATCCCGGAAGATGACATAAATTTACGGGACGCGGGGAAAATACCTCGGACCGGATACACTCGCGCATCGAAGGAAGAGTCCAGGTACGGTGGCGAGTTGAGGCAATCATCCGGCATTGGCGAGGTGATCGCGAACCGTATAAATGCCCCGTGTCCGTGATTAGAGAATGACAGCGGGTGGAGAACGGCCGGTGTTCGGAAAAAAAAAAAAAAAAATCACTTTTCGAACAGGGTCCCGGAACGAATTATGGTCGAGAACTGAGGTACCACTCTGTGTGTGTGTGTGTGTATAATATATATATATATATATATATATATATATATATATATATATATATATATATATATATATATATATATATATATATATATATATATATATATATATATATATATACGTATATAGACTGGCCGATTGAAAATTGGACAAGAGGTAAGATGAAACACCATCGCACAACAACTCATCCTGGTTATTACACAACCATCATGGCGCTAAATCGACACCCATTCGCTGCCACAAAGGGAGCAGAGGAATTACTACATGTGGTCGAGCCTGCTGTATGTGCATCGCCATATGAACGTTACAATGCAATCACAAACAGGGAAGTTACACAATTAAATGATGGAACGCGACCTTCCCCCTGTCTCCACAAGCATCCCAACATTTATGAGTTGTGGGCTATGAATCTGTAAACTGTTTACAGTTTTTGAGCAGGTACGAGCTACCAGCATCTCAGAGGGTAAAAGACACAGAGATGATCCAGCCTGAGATAGCTGTAAACACACTAGGTGGAGTGAGGTCTGCTGTCCAAAAACACTGTGACATATCCAGTATATATATCCCTAATGGGTCACTAGCAACTGTAAACATGACAGCAACGTGGAATAAGACAGAGGCACTGCTTCAGGATAAACTCGTAAGAAACTGTATTTGTCAAATCAAATAAAAGCATGTGACCTGCGAAGCAAAGGCAGATAGATTTCTTGCAAATTTCCCCAATGTGGGACAATGTAAAGGCTTTCTAGTTCTTTTTATTATCGAATAATTTGGTCCAACAATTTGTCATTGAATCACAAAAGCTCTGCAGCGTCACACGATAAAGGTCATCAAGGTCCAACAAACAATTGCATAACAATTTCTAATAATAGCTGGATCTTTTTGGATTTAAAATTGTTCAAATGCTAGCAATTTCAGCTATACAATAAATATTACCCTCTTTGTAATCCTTCATGAGAGCGGACTGATCATTTTTGTGATGAATCAAAAAAAAAATGGACTAATCATTGGTGTTTCAAAAACAACGGACACGTCGAGATGGTACTGAGCTGCAAAATATTTGTTTTCATGTGCATGAAGGTGAAAAACAGTAAAAAGCAGTGAAAAGTACTCAAAAGACATGGCTGAACGATGGCGGGAAGTGGCGGGCGTAAGTGACAACCATCTTGAAAAAGGTCTCGAAGGTTGGGGGCGGGTGCTCTGGGATACCGGATCCTATATGAGTCATTTGTGTTTTGCCATTTGTCAAATTCAGATAATGTCCTGTTTTCAAAGAAAGAGATGTATCTGTAAATATGTCTTGAAATCCAATAAACAAAATGACAGATTGAACAATGATTAAAATAATATTGACTTTATGCTCCAAATTAAAAGGTGCTCTTGCTGATGAGGCACGCCTTCAATGAATGGACTGTTTTTTATTTTTATTTTTTCATATATTGGGACCAATGCGTTATTAGAGTGGCGGCCCGGTAGTCCAGTGGTTAGCACGTTGGCTTTACAGTGCAGAGGTCGCCCGCTCCGGCTTCCCTGTGTGGAGTTTGCATGTTCTCCCCGAGCCTGTGTGGGCTTTCTCCGGGTCCTCCGGTTTCCAAAAACATGCATGGCAGGCAGATTGAACACTCCAAATTGTCCCTAGGTGTGAGAGTTACTGTTTTTGTCTTTGTGTGGCCTGCAATTGGCTGGCAAACAATTCAGGGTGTCCCCCGCCTCATGCCCGTAGATAGCTGCGATAGGCACCGGCACCCCCCAACCTACCCGCGACCCTAATGAGGAATAAGCGGTATGGAAAATGGATGGATGGATGGAAGACTAATTGACAATGCACCCACTCGATGGAGCTACGCTCAAGGAAATGCCAACAGAACAATCAAATATCAACCTATTTAATAAAGCACAACTCACTTAACCAACAGCAAGTTACACCAGTTAGTGCAAGATTTTATCATGTAGTGGAAACAGCCTGATAGTAAAACAGTAAATCACAACATAATCGTGCAAAGAAACAATAACTCTACTATGCCCTGGTCGGATCTTTATTCATTGACTTTTGCAGTCTGCACAGAAAGTGGTAGTCTTTTTGTTTGTAGTCTTGAGGAACTTGCTGTGAAACAGTGGTTCGTTTGCGGAGAGAGACGATGTGTGTGTGTGTGTGTGTGTGTGTGTGTGTGTGTGTGTGTGTGTGTGTGTGTGTGTGTGTGTGTGTGTGTGTGTGTGTGTGTGTGCGTGCGTGTGTGTGTGTGTGTCTGCGTGCGCATGCGCGTGTGTGTGTCTGCGTGCGCATGCGCGTGTGTGTGTGTGTGTGTGAACAACACGAAGTTTTCAGACCAAACAAAGTACCGCAAAATGCATTGTGTGTCCTTTCTCGGTCAGGGGCGTTCCTTTTGTGACGTGACGTCAGGAATCGTCACCAACTCAAAAACAAGACTTCCTGAATATTCAGCGTGTGTCTTAAAACGGAAAATATGGCTATCTGCGGTGGAATCTTTGTAAAATACGCTCAGTCGAAGTCATTTGAAGTCATTTTACAAATTATGGACACAACTTGTCCGGAGGCATCTGTTGTCCTTTAAGTTTAAACACTGTGTTGTACCCATATCTCTTGCAAGAAGACATTTTGGGTGTTGAAATATTACAGTCATGACCATACACAAGGTGCATTGGATTTAAGGCACACTGTGGCTTTTAAGAAAATGGCTGGCTTTTTGGCGCGCCTTTTAGTGCAGGAAATACGGTACTTGCATCGCTACAAAAATTATCTCTCACTTCACAGTTCAGGAATAAATCATTGACAATATGCTTGCATTTGGACTTTTTTCAGATGTATTTATTTTTAGAGTTTCTCTGTGTCACCGGCTGGATTTACTGTACACTGTGGGTCTGTGCCTGATGCATATTGAACACATTACATATCACATTTCTTGATTTTCTTAAACTGTTGAATATTTTTCATTTAAAATTGATCAAAATGACACAGAGCCTGCGCTATGACGAGAAGGTAATAAATTAATTTATTTTTTATTATAGGATGTTAGTAAACCTTGGGTATTGTCTAATTGACATGTGGTGGCTCATTTCGCTGCTGATTTAAATGAAAGCAAACTCCCACATGACTGCAATTATTTTGTAACACTCTGTTTAAAGTTCTGTTTCTACAGTTAATAAATGTTTACAGTTAGATTGCAACTAATTATTTGTTTACATTACATTAACAAAAATTGTGAGACATTCGCTTATCGCTGTTCTGCCTAATCGACATTGATGACACCTGGGAATGAACTTGAAACAATTTTACATCAGCTAAGAATGTGTGATACTACTGTATGTCGTTTGTTTCACCGGGTATTGTATAAAAGACTGTTGCAGATAACTATTTTGAAGTATTTTGGTGTTGGGGGTAGATTACAGTTGTTTAATCTGCGCACGCCAGAGTTCTCTTTTATATCCATTATCAAGAGGGCCTCATATCATAGAGCAATCTCCAAGAACGTTTTGCATATAAAAAAAAATAGCAAAAAATGAATAGCAAAGTAAACATCAAGGGAACTTAAAAAAAGCATTAAACTAAAACATCCCCCATCACATGGAAAAAGCACAGCAGGTGGGTAGTTTAGCCAGGAGGACAATATTTTAGAAGGCGTTAGGACTTGTGGACAGGCAGGCTCACTGATATTGGGGGAGCTGACGCGTGAAATAAAAGTAAATGGGCAAACGATATAGGGGGACGTGTATTTCTTGTCTGTGAGGTGAGCGGTGTACAGAAAGTGTATTAAAGCAAACACAAGTGCGGGAGCACGCACATGCATACACAGGTGAGCACGCGTGCACGCATGCACACACACACGCACGGCACACATACAAATATACACACACACAAAAGGGCCATGTCATGCTGCACTCCAGCATTTTTCATTTCCAAGTGCAGACAGTGCTCCAGTGGAACCTCCACTCCACAACAAACAGCTTCCTTAACAATCAGAATACTGCTGTACAATCATAAAGCACAACAAGCTGTTCACACTTTACACAAGTAAGCAATTTCAAGTTCACCTCTGCCAACATTAAACTTTCTTTCAATAAATACACTTTTTTAAGCCTGGAAGGTGCAGTGAATTGCTTTCCATTGAGGGAAGTGGGTGACTTCTTTCTTTCCTTTCCTCTTACTTTCATAACTTTGCTGCTGTGAAACGTAAATTTCTCCACTGCAAGACGAAAAAAGGTACATCCAATCCAATTTACCAGCACCCCATCACAACACATCTGGACAGGCAAGTTGAAAATAGGTGTCAAATAACCGCATTCGATTCAATTAATTAATGTGTGCTTTTTTGAATCTCCGCTCTTATTTATTTATTTTTGCTTCTGTCAGTGGGTTGCCCTTTTATAGTAAGCAGCCCTTTTGATGTGTTCGAATTGTTGAGGGTGGAGAAAACTGTCAATCATAGGCTAAAGAGGACATTGATTGGTTGCCATTATTTTGGGCTTGTTTAGCCAAAGGTGAAGCATTGGTGAGCACGTGAGGATTCGCTACACAATAAATGGAGAATTTACTTTCCAAAAACGCCTTGATGACACAATTGGTAAAGGTAGATTTTTGTGCCTAATTTGTAAGGAGTTTGCTTATCATCAAGGCAGCTACAAAAGCGAACTAACAGTGTTATTTCTGAAGTACGAAGTTAAAGCATTTTATTTATTATTATCTGAAGAAAGTTCAGTTTTGTGGGCGCCCCAGTAGTAGAGTGGTCAGCACGCCGACTTCACAGTGCAGAGGTCGTGAGTTCAAAATCCTGCTCTGGCCTCCCTGTGGGGAGTTAGCATGTTCTCCCCGGGCCCATGTGGGTTTCTCCAGGTCCTCCGGTTTCCTCCCATATTCCAAAAACATGCATGGCAGGCTGGTTGAACACTCCAAATTGTCCCTAGGTGTGAGTGTGAATGATTGTTTGTCTCTGTTTGCTCTGCTATTGGCTGACAACCAATTCAGGGTGTCCCCCACCTAGTGCCCAAGACAGCTGGGATAGACTCCAGCACCCGCCGCAACCCTCGTGAGGATGAAGCGGTTCGGATGATGAATGCAGTTCAGTCTTCACTACTTGTATTGCTCAGGAATTTGAATTTATTGTAAATGTATTATAATGTAGTGAATTTAAAATGAAAATAATTAAACCATAAGGTTTGTGGACAGGCAGGCTCACTGATATCACTTTATAGATTTGATGAAAAATAGATTAATTACATCAATTAATTACAGATCCAATTAACTGATCAGACTAATGTATAGCTGATAGCTCAACAGCACTACTTGACAATACACAAATTAGTAAAAGAAAAAAAGTTGTAGGAATGTTGACATGAACAAAGAAATTGCAAATAAATGCACCATGATGGCCCCCGAGCATCACCCATTCCCAATTTATGTACCGTATTTTCACGACCATAAGGCGCATATAAACGTCTCAGATTTTTTTGAAAATGTGCGGTGCGCCCTGTCGTGCGGATGTATTCGAGGCCACCATGAGGCGGACCTGGTAGAGAACATGAGGGGGGATGTGTGGGCGTGGTTTGTGTATATGTCATGATCTGGTTGGCGACTAACGGGGGGCGCTGTCAGCCCCGCCTGCACCTGCATAGGTGCTGGTCGTCCGATCAGATTGGCGTCCAACGGGTAGCGACGTCAGCCCTGCCTGCAGCCTCGCAGGTGCTGGTCGTTTTAATCACGGACACTGAAAATGACACCCGGCACGACCATCCGGTGTCGGTTCATTGTTTGCTGCATGTTTGTTGCATGCTTTGTCTGCAATCGCATGCATTGTATGCTGTGCATGTGTTTGTTTCACCTTGGCGGACTTTTACTTTTGGTCTTCTTTTTATACTTTGTATTTTTTCTGTTCAGATGATTTTGATGTTTTACATTTTGTTCCTGCTGACTTTTATTTCAATACAATTTGTCAAACAACCTCCTGCTCCCTCCTGCCTGCTTTTTGGGATCCACACCCGCCATCACCACCTTGCAAACCGTGACAGGATGAACCCACCAACCAGGTACATCGGACCCGTCTCATTTCCACCCTGAGCCTGGCAATGCTACGTCCACGTTAGCCCAAGCCTCGTCGAGTTTGAATTGCGGCACTCGACGAGCCGTAACGTCCACGTAAACGTCCGGCCGAGACCTCCTTCCAGGTGGCCATCCATGGTGACACTGGGTGTCTGGCAGTGCACGCCCACGTCCAGCCACGCTGTCGTCGTGCATGACGAATTGAGTCTCATCCACGACGAGCCGTGCAACGTCCGCGTCAACGTCAGTCCGAGACCCCACTCACCGCTGGATCCCGGAGCGGCTCAAGACTGGTCTCGTTTCCCCGGTGCCGGGCAGTTCACGCCCACGTCGGCGTCCGGCCGAGACCTGGTCCCATACGGCCGTACGGGGTGCCATTCTGCGCCTGGCAGTTCGACGTCCACGTTGAGCCATGCGCCGTCGCACTCACGCCCACGACGATCCGTGCCGCGTCTTCGTCCACCCCAGGCCGAGTGCCGTTCCCATCAGGCCGCCGCCCATCGTATGCTGGAGAGGCAGCGGTGGCCGTCTCCACCATTGTTCCCTGGCGAGTGGACCTTTTGGGAGACTGTTGGGACTTCTGGAAGCAGCCCCTTGATGGGGGGGTACTGTCATGATCTGGTTCGGCGACCAACGGGGGGCGCTGTCGGCCCCGCCTGCAATACAATTTGTCAAACAACCTCCTGCTCCCTACTGCCTGCTTTTTGGGATCCGCACCCACCATCACCACCTCGCAAACCGTGACAGTATACAAGAACAGGTATGTGCTTTATGCAGAACATTGCTGTTTTAACAACTCAGAAAATGGCAAAGAGACATGGTTATGAAGCTCAGTTTAAACTGAAGGCTTTCCAAGGAGGTCCGTCTTGGTGCTGGCATTTTATGAAACTGTGATGTTTTATGAAACGCTTTTTCATCCGGGCCAGGACTATGGCAGCGCAGCAACGTCCGGCGAATCATTCTGAAAAGCTAGCGAAAAGGCTTCGTTTCCTGTTGTGCTTGGCAACCATGCTAACGGAGGGAAACTCCCGCCGATGGTGATTTTTAAAAGAAAGACTTTGCCTAAAGAGACATTTCCAGCAGGCGTCATTATTAAGGCAAACAAAAAGGGCTGGATGTTACACCACAGTTTGCCAATGGATTGTGGATGCTTGGGGTAACGTGTCTGATGGCACGGTGGTTCGAGCTTTCGGAAAAGCCGGCATAATTTTCGAGGAGCCGCACAGCACAGAAAGCGACTGTGAGGAAAGCGAACCTGCCACGTTGGTTTACCACAGCTGTTCGATTCTGAGTCGGAGGATGAGGACTTTGATGGGTTTGATTACTGACTGTTACTGGTAATGTGCTTGTTTTTACAATGCCGATGCCTATTGAGTGATGATTACTAAATGTTCTTACTTTGTAATTAATAAATAAAGCACTACCAAAGTCAGTTTTGCTCCCGATCTGTTTTTATAAATACGCACACTTGTATGCCTGTGTGTAGTTGTGAGGCGGACGTACGTATGGCAGTAGGGGATATGTACCGGTATATAAAACTTGCGCCCTTTCATCCGGTGTGCCCAATGTGTATGTTAAATACAGAAATGGCACACATAAATGAGACTGCGCCTTTTCACACGGTGCGCCCTTTGGTCGTGAAAATACGGTACTTGGTTTTTTATTTGAGTTTTTTTTTTTTTCGGACAAAAAACCAAAGCCACGATCATGAAGCACCTTTTTTACAATCAAGATTACACTCTCTATACATGTAACTTTAATGGGAAATCTTTTTAATTTCCTTGCATTTTTTTTTTGTGCCCAGTTGATGAATGCGACGCCAAGGGATACACGAGTAGTGGCAATTGCGTTCAGGCAGAACTTCGACAGTTAAAATAATGCCAAGAAAGGAAGAAGGGAATACAATTGAGCGTGGGTCTGCAAACACACTCATCAATTCAGCAAGAACTTCAGTTATGGACCTATAGTAAAAATTTTATTTATAAGCGCCTTTCCGAACACTCAAGCACACTTTACAACCAAAAACAAGATTGCTGGTGAGATGTGGCAGCCAAATGTGCCATAGTGGCCGCCAAGAGCTCCAGCTTGTACACCTGATAACAGCGGGGTTCCATTTAATGCATTTGTGAGTTGAGGAACAAAAAAAAGGAGAACAATCAAAAATAAAAGGCCAATGCTCAGGACACATACATAACTATGGACAAGCACAACTGATAAGACTTAGGAGAGATGCTTTCGGCCTCAAGCACAACCAAGCACAATATTAGAACGCATCGCCTGTTAAGAAGAGAGAACCAGAGTATACCCCCACTGGGGAATTACAGTGATGTCAGACAGATGCTTAAAAAACAGATGTGACACGGTACAGCAGTGGAATCACTAAGGTCCAAGTGCTTTTTCTTTTGCCTTTGTTATTTAAAACAGAGCCTCTAGAGCAGGGGTGCTCATTACGTCGATCGCGGAGGTAATACTGGTCGATCGCAGCGTGACCGTAAAAAAAACATTTGTCAGCCTATCAAACGTCCAGTCACTTGATTGACATACAGGGCAACCATTCAGATGACAACTGAATTTTTACCTTTAGGTCGCCGTGCATGCGTAAACAACGGCGCTAACCGCAGCAAAATTTACAAGCTAGTCAGCGAATTACCTCAGATTTTAACCCCTTGCTAAAACATATGGTGATCAAAATGAGTGAGAAAGCGGGACCAAGTAAGGGGTCAAAACATATTATTTTCATACGGAATGGGAAAATGTGGAGCGCCATTTTCGGACTGTTCATGGAAAATACGACTTTGACTTCACGCCGAAAAGCCAGCTGAGAAAGAGAACGGTGGATGAACTAAAATCCCAGTTGTCCGGACAGCAGTCATTTTTGACTCAACATACTTCAAAAGCGAAAGTCGCCACAGAAGCATCGTGAGTCACGCCATCTTTAAAAACAATAAGTCCTTCCAAGACGGAGAGATGGTAAAGGAAGCATTCGTTGAAGCAGCTGACTCCTTGTTCAGAGACTTGGACAGTTCTGTAACTTACTCACACAGGAAAAGTACCCCAACTTGAGGAAATGTGCTACCTCCTGGACTGCATTATTCAGCTCCACTTATTTATGTGAGTCAGCCTTTTCCTACATGAAGATCATTAAGTCCAAATACCGTTCCACCATGAATGATGAACATTTGGAAATGTGTTTGAGGCTGGCTGTCAGCAGCTACTGTCCGGACTATGCATCCCTGGCTGATTCAATTCAGTGCAATTCATCAAAGTAAACTCAGGTAATTACAAAAAAATGTTAATAGTTATTTATTATGTTATGTATATGTAGTTATTATGTGTGTTGTGCAATATTGGCTTATTCAGTTATGCAAGGTACATCAACATACATTGTACATACAAAGAATCCTTAAAACATTTGAAAATAATTATGTTTTGCATTTTTGTCGTGGGTAGATCATTTTGACTTGGTAGTTTTTGTAAGTAGCTCGTATGCTGAAAAAGTGTGAGCAGCCCTGCTCTAGAGCAAGGTGTTCAAACATTTTGCAAAGGGGTGTTAAAAGATTCGCCGTGTTAAAAAATGTAGGTGGGCCAAACTTGCCGGACATTCTTTACATATTTTCCTGAGCATCTTCATCTTTATTAAGTTTATAGTTGCTTGTTCTGTAGCCACAAGGGGACACAAGCCAGTGTTTTATTGTGCGGTCCCAAGCCCAGTTGTGTCAGGAAGGGCATCTGACATAAAAGCTTGGCTAAAACAAACATGCGAATTAAACCTCGGAAGATGGAGGACGCTGATTCGCTGTGGTGACCCCTTGAAGGGAAAAGCCGAAAGGAAAAGAAGCTACAAATCTAACTCTTTAAAAACATCCACTGTCTCTTCACAGATGAGGCAGACACAGTTGTGTATTTCAGTGAAGAAATAGTCCAATTTCCACCCATCCTTGAACCGTCGGCCCTCGCAGTAAACTTTCCTCCTTTTGTTGATTGTCGCCATTTTAGAAAAATGGGGGGGCTCATTCAGTCAATTACTCATATACTAATTTGCCATTCCTACTTGACCCTCTAGATGGCAGCACTTACAAGCAAATAACACGACAGATGCTCCCCACCTTACGAACGAGATACGTTCGTAAGGTGAATTTGATCGTATGTTGCTTCAGTGCTATATTTTGTATGGAATGTATGTTTAAGTCAAACACTGAACGGGGAAGTATAAAACACAGACGCTCTAACAATCGTAAAATAAATTCACACCTACCATAGTACGACAACATATATCCTTGGTTCTTCAGTAAGCTATTACTGAAGCTGCTGGCACGTAATTACAGAATTACGTGCCAGCAGCTTTTTGTTCTCCTGGAGCGTTCTCCTGGAGCGTCAATTGGGAAGAGGGATTTCCACCCCTCCCGCATTGTCTACACAGCGAATCGGAAGCAAGCTCGGCACCTCCTCCTCAGAGCGTCAACTGGGAAGAGGGATTTCGTCCCCGCTCACATACTCTACGCGGCCAATCGTAAGCGAGCTCGGCAGATCGGGGCCTGAACTCGTTGGCAAAACTTCAGCTTAGCCAGCACTGATTGGTCAGCCCTGGTGTCAGTTGTGTAAACATCCAGCCATTGAAACCTCTAATGCAGGGCTGCTCACACTTTTTCAACACGGGAGCTACTTTTGAAATGACCAAGTCAAAATGATCTCATCTCATCTCATCTCATCTCATTTTCCGTAGCGCTTATTCCTCATTAGGGTCGCGGGGGTTGCTGGAGCCTATCTCAGCTGTCTTCGGGCACGAGGCGGGGGACACCCTGAATTGGTTGCCAGCCAATCGCAGGGCACACAAAGACATACAACAGTCACTCTCACACTCACACCTAGGGACAATTTGGAGTGGTCAATCTGCCTGCCATGCATGTTTTTGGAGTGTGGGAGGAAACCGGAGGACCCGGAGAAAACCCACGCGGGTCCGGGGAGAACATGCAAACTCCACACAGGGAGGCCGGACCGGGACGCGAACCGGCGACCCCTGCACTGTGAAGCCGGTGTGCTAACCACTGGTGAAGATCTGTACTGCCCAATGTATTAATTTTACATTTCGGCGAGACGTTATTGCTTTTATGACTGAGGCTGCGAGCCGTATGATAATTGACCACAGGCCGCATTTGGCCCCCAGGCCGGACTTTGGACATGCCTGCTCTAGAGTTAATAGTTTTTTTTTGTGACAATATGTTATCCCCATTATGAAATGAGGGCAAATTGGAAGAAACCGCCGTTCAATTATGAAAGTTGCACTGTTGGACTGTGCTTTGAAAGCAAACCCATCAGGATGAGAAAGCACACTGAGATGTGTTCTATTCCAATTAAAGGCGTTGTCAGCAATACTGATCATCCCAGAGGTAATTGCTTTTCACACCTCTGTTAGTTGTCAGTTTATTTATATAACTTGAGCGTTAGGAAAAAAAAAAAATCAAATCAAAGTAAGAATGTGACATGGGATTTGCTTGGTTGCTCCTTGTGCGTGGCAAGCAAACATTGGCAGTGGAGTCTCGTACCTGGGGTTTCCCCGCAGAGCGGCGTGGTGCAGGGCATTGAAGCCGTTGTTGTTGGTGATGGTGACGTCGGCGCCCGCCTCCAGCAGCACAGAAAGCATGTCGTCCCGCTTCTTGCTGATGGCATCGTGCAATGGCGTGTCACCTTCAGAGTCCTGGATGAAAATGGATTAGGTTATAGGTGACATATCTTACAATACAAACACATCTCTAAAGTAACAGGCTAAGTTCTGCAAGACTGAGACAATGTGGTGTACAATGTACAAGTCACTGACTGTGTGCAGTTTACATTATGTCTGTAATGACATATGTCGCGACAAGAGGACACCAAAGCCTGGCCTCAAAGTGAAACCAGTCCCTGGTGTACTCACTAGACTAGATAAGAGGTGAGCAAACTTTTGGACTCGCGGGCCACAATGGGTTCTAAAATTTGACAGAGAGGCCAGGCCAGGAGCATTTGGAGGGAGTGTTTGGGTCGGATATACTAAAGCATGAAATGTAGTGTGTGCAAACCTCATAGCACAGTAAGAACACTACAAGCCAATTTATTAACTGTCTTTCAAATGTGAAAAATAGCCCATATCAGTTAATAAATTTGTCTCAAGGCATATGCAAGATATGGCATTTACATTCTATTTCGCAGATACTGGGAGGAGGAAATGCAAGTAGATTAAAATAACATATGCATTGTGATTTATCAAGATCGCGTCTGTTTTTAATACGTTTCAATTGAAGGTGCAAAGTTAAAGAAATCAACATTTATTGAAAAATGGAATAACTTTCAACATTCAAAACATATTATTACACAACGAAATACCCAAGCTCAATAATATCTACTTGTGTTAAACTCCGCAAAATCATGGATGGATTGTCCTGACAGCGCGCTCTGCAAACTCACCACGGACGCCCTCGCCTTCACGTGCAAACAGTACATGTGTATTGTTGCCAAGCACACAGACACATAGGCTGCATTAAATATCCTAACGGCAGCTGAAATTTGCATACTCGGCACAACAGCCAGTCAGAAGCCTGCTTCTTTCTTCCGGACTTTCCCTAACGCTATAAGGTCGTGCATTTGCATATAATTTTCCAAAGTCGTGCACAGAACCTCAGTCCCAGAAGAAAGATTCAAAAGAAGCTAACACAATTTATGACGCTACAAAATGTAAACATACAAACAAATGTAAATATACCGTGACTGTAAAGTGTACTTGAGAGTTTTGAAAGGCACTTAGTCGCTTGTAGCAGACAACGCAACGCAAACATTGCATTGCGGACAAAAGACAACTGGAGCAAAATCTACAACAAGGGATATTTACCGTAAATTAAGCAAGGGAGCATTTATGGTAGGTACATCCTTAATTTAAAAAAAATCATTTATACTTTGCAAAAATTGTTTTTTTTTGCCATTAGTCATCTAATTGTGTTTCAAGTTGTGAATAACGGGGCAGGCAACTTTATGGCTGTTTTTTTTTTGCAATTAGTCGTCTCATTGTGTTTCAAGTTGTGAAAAATGGGGCAGGCAACTTTATGGTCAGGCAACTTTTTAGAGTTGTCTGCGCTGACGTCCGCAAACTTTTTGTCATGAGTTTCAGACACTGTTTTTACTATAGTTTGGACAAGTTCGTTGGGCCGGATTAAAAAGCCTAACAGGCCGTAGTTTGCCCATGTCTACACTAGAGGGATGTTTAAGTGACACTGAGCCTATGTTAGCCTGGGCTATGAAAGAAAAGAAATCTTTGTAATCACTAAGTGGCCGTTAAAAAAAATAGAATCAGTCTAATCAATCATCTGTTAAGTATGATGAAGTGATATTAAAAATTGTAAATCAATTTGTTGTGTTTAAGGTTTAAAACGAGAAAAGCAAGTAAAAACTTAAGGTTTTCCACCGTTTGTGGCGGGAGTCCATCCCTCGCCCCAGTAAATAGTGCGTGATAATGAGTCACAACACCTAGGAACTCTGAAAAAGCGAAACAGTTCAGAACAGATGAAGATGTAATGAGAATTATTAAAGGTACTAAAAGGTGCTGACGGATACCTGGAGGCTTGGGTGGCAGCCAAAGTCCAGCAATGTTTTGACCACCTGGAGGTGTCCCTTGTTGACAGCTATGTGCAATGGCGTCTGCCTGCGCTTGTTTCTGGCGTTCAAATCGGCTCCGCCACGCTGCAACACCTCAATGACTGAGCCCTCGTCACCGAAGGCTGCATGGTGCACTGCTCGATCTCCATCTTTGTCCTGAGTCGAATAAATCACAAGCAGTAAGTTGTAGTGTAGGTTGAGGGGAGCATGAAAATTCAATCTTAGTTATCACAACCTCTGCCTCGAGATCAACGTTGTGCTTTAGCAGAAGCTTGAGAACGTCCACGTGACCATTCTGACTGGCTGCCTGCATTGCAGTGTGTCCAGCACACTGTCCGTTCACCTGAAATAAACAAAAACAGTGGTCAGGCTGCAACAAGTCCTTAAGTAATTTGAGTACTTAATTTTAACTGAGCAGTAGCTGAAGAAGATCCGATCAGCCGGAACAAGGAAGTGTGTTTAGTATTGGAAGTCTCAGCGGTTAACCAAGAACTTTCTGTTTGGGGCTTGCACGACTCTTTGATACAGAATAAGATGCCATGTTTTACGAGCTGGATAGAGTTTGCACTGCCATGCTTCATGAGCACACAGCTAAAAAACGAACGAGCGGAAATAAATATTCATGTAGACTCATGGGAGAGTCCAGAAGAATCCCTTATTTGTCCTGGCAGGCAGATCACGGTCATGCTTTGTGTGCTCAGCTTTGAACAAATAATTCAAATCAATGGCAGGCAAGCAGGCAAAGGACCAGCATTTAACACACACACTAAAACTTTTGTCAGTTAAGTCAACAGTGCAAAGAAACTTTAATCAGCAATACTCTACATCGGCTGACGTGAGTCAAACAGGTGCCAATTTTTTTGCGTTACTTCTGTAATGCTTGCTGTATTGCTGCTGCGTTACAGGCGTGACACGACACGTTAAAATGCAAGTCAGCTGTATCAAAATGAAATTACTCGTAGCTATTATAAAGAAATAATGAGCGTTGGGGTGGGAGCCTACTAAAGTGCCAGAAGCCCATTGAACCAAGACAATATATGAACTTACGTCAACATCAGGTCTCTTCAAAATGTCTTCGACCTTGGCTAGATCTCCATTGGCGGCTGCTTTGACCAGCTCCTCGTTGATGTCGCCTGACTCCTGTGTCTCAAACAGTTTCTTCAACAGCTGGGAGAGTCGCTCTGGATGAAGAAGCGAGGATCATCATAAAGATTCATTCTGTCAAAGCGTTTACGCAAGATGATACTGGCACAAACCTCCAGAGGCATTGCTAACGGCGGAGCCTGAGGGAGCGATCTTGGTGACGGCGGCAGGATTGTAGGTCCACGACGTTCCGCACACCTCCACCTTCAAGTCGCTGTCAGAATAGATCTGCTGCACACGTCCCACCTTCCCCAAAGTCTGTTGTGCCAGAATGTGCAAGAAAACCCATTAGAATAGTTGTCTTATCTGCATACATATATACATATATACATATATACACATATATTGGATTGGATTTGCCTTTATTAGTCTCGCAGTGGAGAAATTTACATTTCACAGCAGCAAAGTTATGAAAGAATATATATATATATACATATATACACATACATATATATACACATACATACATATATATATATATATATATATATACATATATATACACATACATACATATATATATATATATATATATATATATATATATATATATATATATATATATACATACACACACACACACATACATACACACACACACACACCACATACAGTAAAGTCTCGTTATACCGATAGTACCGCTTATTACGATACTATTTCTATGAACGCAAGGAGAAAATTACATGCGCGCAGGATCGGATATATGGATAGTCCGGTTATATCGATATTTTTTCCGACTCCTGAGAATATCGATATAACGAGACTTTACTGAGTGTGTGTGTGTATATATATATATATATATACTGTACTGTATATATATATATATATATATATATATATATATACTTTACTGTATATATATATATATATATATATATATATATATATATATATATATATATATATATATATATATATATATATATATATATATATATACACAGTAAAGTCTCGTTATATCGATATCGGATATATCGATAGTCCCGGTTATATCGATACTATTTATATGCACGCACTGAGAAAATTACATGCAAACAGGGTCGGATATATCGTTATTTTTTCGGACTCCCTTGAATATCGGTATAACGAGACTTTACTGTATATGGGGGTTTTACAAAAAGGGACCCTTCTCCAGTATTGAAGCTACTCTGAGCAGAAAAGACATAGTTAAAAATAAACATACTGAAAAAAAAATCAATCTCCCAATCCAAGAGCAGTTTGTGTGTGTGTGTGTGTGTGTGTGTGTGTGTGTGTGTGTGTGTGTGTGTGTGTGTGTGTGTGTGTGTGTGTGTGTGTGTGTGTGTGTGTGTGTGTGTTCCTTCTTACATTTTAAGATAGGGATGGGAAACCGGATGCCCTCAGGCTCACAAAACCTTTTACACTATTTGTTTTTACCCACACCAAATTCTTCAAATGATGTTGAGTGTAATTGAAATGTATTGCTTTATTTTACAGATAATCCATAAAATATATTTAAATAAAGAGCAACAAATTGAGATCAGACATATAAAGTATATTACATAAATGGAAAAGAATAATGTCAAGAAACGTTAAAATTTTAATGTATGGAGACTTATGGAACAGGCAATTTAGTGAAAATTCTAATATTATAATAGTATAATATTGACACATACTTTGCATGTATGCAAATATTTAAAAAGCCATTTTTGTGATACACTTGGTTCAGTATTGTGTGGTCCTAAGTGCAAAACTGGCATTGATGAAAGATTGTGACCCTCTTCAGCTTTAAAAATCACACATTTGTGGATTAAGAAAAGAAAAAAAAAATCACCACACATTTCCCCTGCACAAGACAAGACTTACAGGCAACATGGCCTCGGCCCACTCCCCGTGGCCTTTTTGTAGCAACTTGATGCGGTCGATGTCATAGCAAATCTGAACCAGGTCACCCACCAAGAACTGGGAAGTACCTCCTTCCGCTCCAGCGGCCACTTCCCCACTGCGCACTACATTGGCTTTTGTGAGCACAGCAGGGTTGAACGTCCACCTGTGGACAGGAAAATATACTTGATTCACTGAGCCATTCCGTTTGATTTCACTTTGAGTAACAGAACCTGAGCACTCACCTGTTCCCGCTGGGATACTGTACCACAATGTCGTGATCTTCGTCGATGCCGCACACTGTGCCTGTGGTGGTGAGTGTCTCAAACATGCCATCGGTCCAGCCACCATGGCCATGCTGCAGCGACTGGACAATCTCAAGGTCCAGGTCGATGTTGACCAGGTCCCCAATCTGGAGCCCGCCAGGATTCCTATTGCCATTTTGCTCACCTAATAGAAACACAAAAGAAAACCCAACCTATTTCTCGATACATATTTTTTCAAACACTATAATAATAATATAATAATACTTATAATACCTCACTGGCCGCTCACAGTTTATCCAAATTACCTCATTCACTTCACGGTCCTCCCCTGTGTCTTCTGGTGTGCCCCAAGGTTCTGTCCTGGGGCCCCTTCTCTTTATTATATACCTTCTTCCCCTTGGTGATATCTTCCGCAAAATTGGAATTCATTTTCACTGCTTCGCGGATGACACCCAGCTCTACCTCTCCAGTAAACCCGACGCCTCTCTTCCACCTGCATCCCTTACACTTTGCCTCTCAGAAATCAAATCCTGGTTTTCTCATAACTTTCTCAAACTAAACAGCGAAAAAACTGAACTTCTCCTTGTCGGTACAAAATCCACCCTTCACAAAGCAAACAGTTTCTCTCTCACCATTGACAATTCTACCGTGTCCCCCGCCCTTCAGGTTAAGAGCCTGGGTGTCATCCTTGATAGCACACTATCTTTTCACTCCCACATAAATAACATAACCCGGTCTGCATATTTTCATCTCCGCAATATCAATCGTCTCCGTCCCTCTCTCACCCCTCACACCACTGCTATCCTCGTCCACAGTCTCGTCACCTCCCGTATCGATTATTGTAATTCACTTCTTTTCGGGGTCAATCAAAAATGTCTCCATAAACTCCAACTAGTCCAAAATTCCTCAGCCCGGATCATCACAAAAAACCCCTCATTTCACCACATCACTCCTGTCCTCCAACAGCTCCACTGGCTCCCTGTTAAACTCCGTATTGAATTCAAGATACTTCTGTTTACATTTAAAGCCATTCATAACCTTGACCGCCCCTATCTGTCTGACCTAATTCAAATCTCCGTTCCTACTCGGGCCCTCAGATCCTCTTCCTCCCTCCACCTCTACACGCCCTCTGCCCGTCTCACAACGATGGGGTGCAGAGCTTTCAGCCGCTCCGCTCCTAAACTCTGGAACTCACTTCCACCCAACATCCGCAACATTGACTCCCTTCCTACTTTCAAATCTCACCTGAAAACCCACCTCTTTAAACTTGCTTACATGGTCTAATTTATTATGCTGTTTTATTATTTATTGCTTTATGCATGATTTTACTGTTTTGTGTGTTGTCTTTGTTGTAAAGTGTCCTTGAGTGTTCAGAAAGGCGCTTGTAAATTAAATGTCTTATTATTATTATTATTATTATTGTAATATTTACTACTGGGGCCAAAATGTTAATGGCATCATTTAACCTGAAGGTCATATAATTTAGACCAGTATTGTAGTAGAGAGAAAGAAAAAAACTGAAACTGCTGAAACCAGAGAAGGTGGTGCTACCACCTTGTGGTCATATGTGCTTACTAATATCAGAACGTCTCTGCCCTTGGATTTGCTGAAGCATGAGTGAGAAAGTGCCTAATCATGTCAAAAACAAGGCCCCTGGCTTACTTACCCAAAACAGGACAGTGGTCTCTGTAAAAGGAACCTCCTTTGGCATCCTGGACACATTTCAGGTCCGACTGAGGGAGAAAAAAAAAGCAAAGATTCTTTAGCAATGGTTCTATTGAACATCAGGGGTTCAGGGAATCGCTCACAGTGATGAGATGCCCGCTTGGCCATCACTTGCTGGTTCACTTTGTGCAGTTAAAAAAAACTATACTTTATAGTTCTACTAATTATGTTTACATTTTTCTGTATTCAATCAATGCATTTAAAAAAAAACAAAAAAAATAATATTTTTTTATTTTTCACAATGAAGGGTTTGGTGAATGTGCGTATAAACTAATTGAATTTGGGACCACTAAAAAAGTTAAGAACCACTGCTCAATACATCAGTTGCCCGTGGGGGAGGCACAAGCATGGAAAATAAAAACACACAATAGAGCCACTTAAAGGACAACCGACACAATTTTTTTGTTTCCTAAATGACATCAGAAAAACGTTTTATAGCATCTAAAATACCCAAAACACGCAGGCTGATATTTTTAGTCAAATGAAAAACGACTTCAAAATGAAACCGGAAACGGCCAGTCTCAGAAGGTCACGCCCCCTTATTCGTGACGTCAAGCCAAGACGTCTTGCCTTGCTCGAGAATCAAAACAATGGCTTCAGATTCGGAGAAGATGCTTTCTTGTTACTCATATGATTCAAATACAGTAAAGTCTCATTATATCGATATCGGTTATATCGATAGTACTGCTTATTACGATACTATTTCTATGAACTTAAGGAGAAAATTACATGCCCACAGGATCGGATATATCGATAGTCCGGTTATATTGATATTTTTTCCGACTCCCGAGAATATCGATATAACAAGACTTTACTGTAGTTCTGAAGAGGAAAGCATTAATGTTTGCAATCGATTAAAGGAGTCCTTCCATATCAATTCGAGCCATCAATGACAGCATGTAGTGTCCTAGAAAATGCAAAAGATGGCGCCCAAGCTCCGTTGGAAATGGGCTGATTTGTCTGCTGGGAATTTGTGTCAGCGAATATCAAATGGTAGTCTTGGTGCAACGCAATGAATGACCATCACGTTATTTATGTTTTCCGTCTAATTTCGCCATCAACACGGATCAACACGAAGTTTTCAGACCAAACAAAGTACCGCAAGATGCATTGTGTGTCGCTTTCTCTGTCAGGGGGCGTCCCAAATGTGACGTCACGAAGGGGATCGTCATCAACTCAAAAAAAAGACTTCCTGAATATTCAGCGCAAATCTTAAAACGTAAAATATAGCTATATGCGGTGGAATCTTTGTAAAATACGCTCAGTAGAAGTCATTTGAAGTAATTTTACAAATTATGGACACAACTTGTCCGGAGGCGTCGGTTGCCCTATAAGGGACTGCTGCAAGAGGGTGTTTGCTGAGAGCAACATTTCAGCAACATGGCTCAGAGATAAGAGATAAAGAAATACGTTGTGGGACAATGTGGATGTGTGGCAGAGATCAAAGAAAGACACATTCCTGCTATGAGAACATCCACATCCATCATCTATTATTTTGACTTCAAGATGGCGCTTCGAGAGTGGCTGCCTTTCGAGCAACTTCTACATTTTGTTTTTCTACTTCTTCTCTTTCCTTTTCTCTTCCTTTCATAACTTTGCTGCTGTGCATCTCAGAAATCCACGATTTATGATTATGTTAAGAGGGCCTTTATTTTAGACGTACATAACACCGTATGCCTTTCAAGTTTCAAACATCAGTTCACCAAGAAAGGACTGTATCTTATTTTTGGCTTTGGCTTTTGTGTGCCTTGCTAGCAATTCAAAAAAGGCCTGTGTGAAGTTAGCGAATACGCTTGGAAATTGCTTGAATAAGCTGCATTTAAAAGCTATGCGAAAGGTATCCAACTGCTTTTGTTACCAAAGCATTTGACCACCATTAACTCCTTTTTCAACGTAAGAAAAAAAATATATATATATAGTGGAATGAATTAAAATATTTGGGCAATTATGTTCAACGGTTCACCCTTATGTCCCATTAAGATTGTTGTATTGTTTCATTTCATCATCAGCAGTTAACCCAGTTCTACAAGGGTAACAATTTTAAGGATAACTAACAATGGAGGTAGTTTCACCCAGGAATGAATTAGCTGGTACTTGTAATTAGAATAACTTGTGTTCAGCTTTAGAGGTTACGAACTAGAAAATCTGGTTGGCTTCTTTTACTACTTTTACTTCGCTGCCCAACTTTAATACCCGTCTCAAAAATCCCTTGTACTCTTGCATTCGACTCAGCATGATTCCGTCTTGATCTTGGCTTTACTCCCTGGTGCTTTCTACTATCATTGTGACTGCTTTATTTCCTGTATATGATAGGTGTCCACGTTAAGTGCTTTGTTACAGCGTTAGCTGTTGTTCAAGCACTTTATAAATTACTATGGATTGTATTGTATGAAAAAAAGTCACATTCAACAAATGTGCACAAGTGTGCTTTTAGTCAGAGACGCGTGTGTTGATGCATGCATATTCCACTAACTTTAAGTTGATCTCCATGTTCACGATCACTCGCTCTTAAAAAACAGATTGACTTTATCATGCAGATAGCTGACTTCCACCTTCAGCTACTTCTACAAACAATGGAGGGGTGAGCCCACAGTGGCTCACACAAAGTCTACAGTGAGGGAAATAAGACCCTCCAACGTGCAGCCAAACACAAAAGCCACCTGACAGCTGATAAATTGAAGGACGCGTGTGTGTGTGTGTGTGTGTGTGTGTGTGTGTGTGTGTGTGTGTGTGTGTGTGTGTGTGTGTGTGTGTGTGTGTGTGTGTGTGTGTGTGTGTGCGTGCGTGCGTGTGTGCGTGTGCGGTGCATGTACTCACCATTCCCTCAAAGCCGACACGGTACAGGTTCTTGGCCCCATTGTCCCATAGCACGTAGGCAGCACTATGAGGACTGGCAGCGCTCCAGTCTTGAATCTCGGTCACCTTATGAGGAAAAAGAGGAAGTCTAAATATTGGATGTGCTCATTGCTGTATCGTTGTAAAAAAAATACCAGCAATGACACTAAAAACTAACTTTTTCTTATTTTTATGTTGTGGGTCAAATATACTAATTATGTTTAAACAACTTTCTGCCCGGTAGTCGATTGGTTAGCACACCGGCTTCACAGTGCAGAGGTTGCCGGTTCGCGTCGCGGTCCGGCCTCCCTGTGTGGAGTTTGCATGTTCTCCCCGGACCCGTGTGGGTTTTCTCCGGGTCCTCCGGTTTCCTCCCACACTCCAAAAACATGCATGGCAGGCAGATTGACCACTCCAAATTGTCCCTAGGTGTGAGTGTGAGAGTGACTGTTGTATGTCTTTGTGTGCCCTGCGATTGGCTGGCAACCAATTCGGGGTATCCCCCGCCTCGTGCCCGAAGACAGCTGAGATAGGCTCCAGCAACCCCCGCGACCCTAATGAGGAATAAGCGGTACGGAAAATGAGATGAGAGATGAGAGAACTTTTTTCCACATTGGACTGAAAGTCCTTCTGCCACAATTTGATTAATTGAGTTTGAGGTAGAGGTCTTTATTAGCTAATCAGATGGACAGTGACAAGGACACTAACAAGGACACCGACAAGGACACTGACATTGAGTCAAATGTGTGTTTTGGAGGCTCATTATTGGCCATTACCTTTCCTCGCCTTCCGTTGCCTCCATCCTGGTCTTCCCACTGCCAGTCCACTCCTCGCACTACCCGGCCACCGGTAAAAATGCCCCTGGCTGTGATTTTCTTTGATTTGCGCCTCGACTCCAGAAGCACTCTGCCCACACAAAGAAAGACAGCCCATTCAGTCGTTCAAGTCTCTGATTCACTTTTTCCAGAGTTGGACCAATGTTAAAATCTATGGCATACTATGAGGATATGTCAACGTGCCAAACTTTACTTGGACTTCATGTGGAAAATCTTCAGGCAACAGTCATCAAGGGCATACTAAAGTGTGATTGTACACATTTCACGAGGGAGGTCCGAATCACATTATTTTGCACCCGAGTCCAAGGTGAGTCAATTGATTCTGCTCATCAATTGATACCAAGTCAGAGCTGATAGAAGAGCATAGGATTCAGCAGATACATGGTTGACTGATTATTCTACAAACAACTCCTGGTTAATGGCCTCATCAAATGCAATCAGTGGTACACAAGTTTGTCACAAATAATTCACACCTCGTTAATACTTGTATTTCCAGTTAAGTCATTTAAAAGCATCACATTTGCAAGCTTGTCGACTTTGAATAAAATACTCACCAACACATTCAGCCATAATTTTGCCTTTTGCGGTCCATGCAGCTTTGCAGACTTGATCGTTGTAACTTTGTGCAACCGCTGATTGTTGGCAAAATGTTTCCATGACTCACTTGCATCTTTTTGCCTTCACACGGGCATACAAAGTGTGTGGCCATTTCAAAAAGTAAATAAACACAACTGCTACTGGTCACAATGGCACTATAACATCGTGAACGTCTCCTTGCTCAGAATGGACTAAAAGAATATAATACAGCCTCCCACCCCACCAACATGTTGGAAGACTAGTGTGATCTCTGGGGGGGTGACTGCCTCAGTCATTGTGCACTGTGTGCACCGTCTGTCTCAGGGGGCTGGGGTGGGGGATGAAGTTGTGCCCGCTTGAAAAGGCAGCCAGCCGTCTGTTGGGCCATGTGTTCGTCTTTTTGGGACACAGGGTTGATATAAAAGAGGCATTGGTGTGTTTTGGCCAGAATTTCAGATAGATATTGGCAGCAATTGGGCACTAAAAACAAAGAAAAAAAGGACTTTTTACAACAGCCCTGTCCAGCTCATTCAGATGATCAGTTCATCGGCCAGCTCGGAAGCAGCATTAAAACGACGCAGATTATTTAAATCAGGTGTGTTGCTCCTGGGAGAGCTGGAAAACAGGCAGGACAGTGGCCCTTGATGACCGAGTTTGGACACTCTTGATTTTCAGTATATCCTATTTCCACAAATAAACATGCAGCATATCTTGTGAGACTTCAGCTCAGTTTCAGCATTGTTTGTGTTTTATGTGATTGAGTTCCAATAATAATGGAAAAAAGCAAAGTTGCCACTGGTGCGTGTGGCTGGCGCTGCTCACCCGCAGAAAAAAATATCCTGTGACTGTAAAGTGTCCTTGAGAATTTTGAAAGGCACTTATAAATGAAATGCATTATTATTATAATAATCACTGAAATATTATCATGGAGACATCAAGTCATTTCAGATGGTAAACACTGCTCTCTAATAAGAACCAGTGTTGCTTTTCCCACTGCGGCAATTGAACCATATATGCGAAACTCCACCTTAATATAACATGCAAAAAGATTTAATCAGTGTGTTTGTTGCCTGGCAACTGGGGGCTGGGAGCACCAAGATAGATTATGTCTGCCTGTGAGCAAGGGCGCAGTTAAAAGGTTCTCAAATATCGCAAACACAGAGACCCAAATAAAAGAGTAAAAGACATAATACTGTCACACAAACCCAATGTCTGATTTACTTGTTTGTTTTATTTAAGCAGGCATCTGAACTAACCTCTCACTGCCTGGGGTGGTGATCCTGTAGAAGCGGTGTCTCAAGTGATGTTTGTCACCATGGTAACAGGTTGTGCAGAGATCGTAATTGGTGCACTCAGCACATTTCCAGCGAATGCCAATGATGGGCTGCTGACGGCAGGTGTCACACATCGTTCCGTCATGCTTGATGCCTGCAGGACATGGAGGAGTGTTGGTGAGTTAAATGGGTGTGAGTCGCTGCACGTAAATACCAGGGCTAATAGTTGGCACACACCCAAAATTAGATGATAAATGTCATAAAAATCTCAGGAGGAGCCAACTGTCGATATCAGTGCAACCCAAAAAAGAATATGAAAGCATTTGGCATTTTGTTTGATGACAACCGAAGGGCTCTAACACTCATACAGTATTGGTTTATATTTACAGTATCGTATATTAGTGCTGCCGGAGCCAGTTTGACCAACTTTACGCTTTACGTGGACAAATGATTTTGACTGGGATCTTTGGCGTCATCACAAATCACCAATGATGATTCTGGGTGATGTTTGACCAGTACCAAGTGATGATTTAGACCTCATCTAACAGGTAACATGTTTAATAACATGTACTCTAATTAATCAAAATTAAATGGAGCGCAAGTGAAAATGATGAAAGATGACATTTGGGTTGGTATGGAGTTTATTTTTGGACATAATGTGATCTATCCATCTATCTATCTATATCTAGAACTATATATACATATACATACATACATACACATACATATATATATACATATATATATATATATATATATACATATATATACATATATATACATACATATATATATATATATATATATATATATATATATATATATATATATATATATATATATATATATATATATATATATATATATATATATATATATATATATATATATACATATATATACATATATACATATATATATACGTGTATATATATATATATATATATATATATATATATATATATATATATATATATATATATATACATATACATATATATACATATACATATATATATATATATATATATATATATATATATATATATGTGTGTGTGTATATATATATATATATATATATATATATATATATATATACAGTAAAGTCTCGTTATATCAATATCGGATATATCGATAGTCCCGGTTATATCGATACTATTTCTATGCACGCACTGAGAAAATTACATGCAAACAGGGTCGGATATATCGATAGTCCTGGTTATATCGATATTTTTTCGGACTCCCTTGAATATCGATATAACGAGACTTTACTGTATATATACATATACACACACACACACACACACACACACACACACACACACACACACACACACACACACACACACACACACACACACACACACACACACACACACACACACACATATATATATATATATATATATATATATATATATATATATATATATATACACATATATACATATACATACATACATATACATACATACATATACATATATATATATATATATACACATATATATATATATACACATATATACACACACACACACATATACATATACACACACACACATACATATACACACACACACACATATACATATATATATATACACATATATATACACACACACATATATATATATATATATATATATATATATATATATATATATATATAGTGAGACCTCAACTTACGAACTTAATTGACAGAGTGTGTAAGGCGAAAAGTGTGTATCTCAAAAAAAAATTCCCATAGGAAACCATTAAAATGGGAATAATCCGTTCCCGGGTTTCCATAAAATATAGTTTTTAACGAAATAAGCCTTAAAACTACACACAACATACCTTATAAATGTGCTATTGTATTGTAATGAAAGAAATACACTGCATTGTAACATAAAGTCACAAAGAGAGGCCCATTACATGAGGACTCAGCGACAGTGATTTTATTTTGTGTCTTCTTGGGCTGAACGAGCCTGTGGTGGGTTTTTTCGGTCCCATCATAGTAAAATTATCAGCAAAAAGCTCTAAGTAGGCAATTGACGTGTGCATTCAATGAGAGGCGGTGTGCAAAGTAGCGCCGGCTGGAGCGCTGTTCGGTCGTGTGCTTTCGCCGAAGATCACTCCGCCAGCCGTGGTGGGTGTGTATTATGAAAATAGTGCTTATTATAAGGTTTAATACACACACACACACACATATATATATATATATATATATATATATATATATACACACACACACACACACACACACACACACACACACACACACACACACACACACACACACACACACACACACACACACACACACATATATATATATATATATATATATATATGAGTAAAGTCTCGTTATATATATCGATAGTCCCGGTTATATCGATACTATTTCTATGCACGCACAGAGAAAATTACATGCAAACAGGGTCGGATATATCGATAGTCCCGGTTATATCGATATTTTTTCGGACTCCCTTGAATATCGATATAACGAGACTTTACTGTATATATATATATATTTCTTTCCATAACTTCTGCTGTGAAATGTAAATTTCTCCACTGCGATACTTATAAAGGCCAATCCATCCATCCATCCATCCATCCATACATCCATACATATGTATGCTAAGTGTGCCAAGTCGACCATTGGTACGTGTGGCTAAGGGTGTTTCTGTGTTGTCCAAGTAACGGACTCGGGCTATAGAAGACGTTGAAAAACTTCTGTTGATTTGGATGACCAAAAAGCAGCTCGCAGGGGACCGTGTGAGTGAGGAAATTATCGCCGAGAAAGCACGAAAACTTCACTCAGATATCAAGAGGTGACTACATCAACGACCATCACAATGGTAAATAAAACGACTTTATTCTACAGTACAGTTTATTTCTTTAACTACAATACAATAGCACATTTATTATACATAAAATAATGTATATTTTGTTTAGTTTTAAAGCTTTTTTAGTAGAAATGTATGTTTTATGGGAACCTGGGAATGGATTATTCTCATTTTAATGGTTTCCTATGAGAAATTAATGTTTGAAAGACACTTAAGTTTGTAAGCCAAGGTATCTAGCCAAGGTTGTTCAAAAAAATGCTCTGGTAACCAAAGCAGGTGGATCCTGCTGGAGCCTTTCTCGGGAGACGAACATTGAGGTGAAGCATCTGCGCAGGGCGCCAATGCATATTTGGAACTGACAGTCGCCGCTCGGAATTGAAATAGATTTACATGGGACAGAAGTGAACAGATCTCTTTTTCATGGATGTTATAACTTCTGGTTGACTGTGAAATTTATCTTGTCGCAGATGTGCACATTACGAACATGGCGTCTCTGATCCAATTTGGGAAGGACACTATGATTCTATCCTTTTTCATCTGAAACTACCTAAAACCACAAGAAAATGTGGTTTGGGTTGCACGACTACCTGTGTTTTATGTAGTGTTGCATTTTTTTTAATATAAATTTATGTGACCTGCTTTGTTAAGAGCGTTGTTGCAGCTGCAACTGTTGTTAAAGCACATTATACGTAAGGATGTGTTGAATTATAAAATAATACTGTTGATATCAGAATCAGAATCAGAATCATCTTTATTGCCAAGTATGTAGAACACACAAGGAATTTGTTTCCGGTAGAACACGCTGCACTAGTATCGTTGTCAAAAAAACTGCTAACTGGAAGTGGCACTATACAGTTCCATTTTGGCTACTGTTGAAAGCATTGCAGGGTATCGAGCGACTGGTTTTCGAGGGTCTGCCTTCATCTCAGTGAGGTAAACAACACTAATCGCTCTATTAATATTATATCCAATTTCATTAAGATGGTGGACCTGTTCCTCACTTTTAAAGAAAAAATTACCTGTTGGCGCGCTGTCTAATATCCTCACGTCGTACGCTCCAGAGCAGCGGTAGTTCGCAGCGGTGCCGTTATCCCAGACAACCACCACCTCCTCGGGACTTTCAAAACTCCTGACGGTGCCGACATGTCCCTCTCCGCCGTCCTGCTTTCCCCACTTCCAATCGGGACCACGAACCACTCTCGCTCCGACTCCTTCCATCATGGCCCGGTTATTCCTACCGGTGGTCATTTAACAAACGAAGAAAGGGGGATTGACCCCAGCGAATCTTTTCGAGTTAGCGAGCTAGCTGTGCGAGTTGACAACAAGGGAGCGGACAGTTTTTGAATGCGATTCCGTAACAGAAGCCGCACAGCCCCACGAAGCTCGCTAGCTGCTTAAGGAGATTGCCTCTTCTTTTGCAACTAAACGCTGCATTCGTCGAGCCCTTGGAAAGTGAGGGAGGTATTAGGCGGAAAGCTGGCGAGGCTGCGACATTGTTTGCTTAGCTGACCCTCGTCGCCTCAAGAATGCTTCAATTGAGAAAGCTAAAAGCGAGCCTTGATGCTAAACCTAAGCTAGCAAAATAAACCGCGTCCTTGCCCAAGCCGCCAGGTCTTTGCGCCGATTGTGGCTCCTTTCGGTGATCCCAATTGCTCCGCAAGGGCGCAAGACATTCACCTAGAAGTATTCGCTTTGTTGGCCCGGCCGGAGATGATTCTCCGCCTTCTCTTCTCCTCTCTCAACCCCCTCTACTGGAGTCAAGTCAGAATAAACACGCCGCCATTATTGTCAATCATCACTCCAAGGAGAAGCCAACACCAGCGACAACAACCAGTTAGGGTTAGGCAGAGATGTACGGAAAAGCACGAAGGAAATGGTGGTGTGTCGTTCGCGAACGAACCGGTTCTTGGAGCCGACACTTTCAGTGAACGACTGGAGCCAAACCTTAATAGGGAGCCGCTTGAGGAGCCGACTTCTCCCCCCCCCCCTTGATTGAAGCCGCACGCGATTGGTTAAAATCCGTGGTAAATAAATACACAAATATCCATCCATCTTCTGCTATCCATTTTCTCTTACCCGCAGGTCGCGGGGGCAGTAGCTTCCGTAGGGAAGCCCATACTTCCTTCTCTCCAGCCACTTCTTCCAGGTCGTCCTGGCAGATCCAGAGGCAAATACATAAATAAATAAAATTAATACGATAAATTGCAAAAAGAACACAAGACCACACAAAAAGAAATATGGAAACTAAACATGAGCATGTGCAAAGAGTACTTCCTTTCCCCCACCTATTTTGTGACGTGTCAAAATCCCAATGGTTTATATCCCTCCCGACAAATCAACACTACTCAGACACCGGAAAAGGAGGAACATCCGGAAGTACAAAAGAGCGCCAAATAACTCAATTTGTAATAAACTCTTCTCCATCTCAATCGCGGGGCAATCCGTTTGTTACACCGGAGTAAAAGTTACTGTGTGAACCTGCTCGCTCAGTGTTGTGTCATGTCATTGCGTTACTTTTTTGTTTCCTTTTCGTGCTCGCATTGTCTTTTCCCGCACCGCAATTGCCTTAACTGCCTCGCGTACTAATTGTGCATCGTTCTCATCAGAATCAGAAAACCTTTATTCGTCCCACAATGGGATAATTTGCAGTCCACACCAGCAATATGAAAGGGGGTGGGGTGGATCTTTTGTTGCAGATTGTTGTCACGTCGCTGATTCCAAGTAAGCCTTTTGTTTTTTGACTTTGCTGTTTGTCTCTGCTGTCTATCGAACCCGGCTTGATGCCCCTGGCAAACAGGTCCAAGGTGAGGGAACAGACTAAGAATGGTATAACACACTTCTTATTCTGAAACATTTTTTGTACAGTTCAGCTGCTCATGACCCTTTTTTGTACATGTACCTATACATTTTAGAGTTATTTTAAATATCTTATTATTTGTATTCAAATCGCTCCTCCTTGCCTCTCCTAGCTCATCCACCTCTACACTCTGCTGACCAGACATCATTAGATGTGCCAAAAACTAATCGGAGTCTCAGAGAGGATCAAGCATTTTCCATTGCTGGTCCCATTCTCTGGAATGACCTGCCACTGAACACTTGGCAAGCCCCATCGCTGCCTTTTTTAAACTCGTCTCAAAACTCACTCTTATTCTTTGGCCTTTTGTTCGGTTCTAATTCTTGTTTCTCATCTGGTTCGGTTTTCAACGAAGTTCTGTGATAAAAATATCATCGAGGACGATAGATTGTGAACAAAAAACTACTTTATTCTAGTGAAACAAAAAGAGAACATCTCTCGTCGAAGCGGGGAGCCAAGAGCACACACAAAAGCACAAAGAGCACAAAGAGAGAGCGAAACCTCCCGCTCAGACTAGTTTTGAACGTACACAGCAGCGATCTGTTGTCCAATCAGCTACGGACAAGTATAGGAAGTCACACAGCAGCGATCTGTTGTCCAATCAGCTACGGACAAGTATGTTGGGGGAGCATTTAGACTGAAACTTGATACTCGTTACATCCTGCTTTCAAAACTATTCAACTAATAAACTTCATACATCCATGTAGACTAAACTAAACATGCAATAACATAATACAGTAAAGTCTCGTTATATCGATATTCAAGGGAGTCCGAAAAAATATCGATATAACCGGGACTATCGATATATCCGACCCTGTTTGCATGTAATTTTCTCCGTGCGTGCATAGAAATAGTATCGATATAACCGGGACTATCGATATATCCGATATCGATATAACGAGACTTTACTGTATGTACTAAGCTAAACATGGAATAACATAATATGTTTACTAATCTAAGCATGAAATAACGTAATATGTTTACTAATGTGCATAAGCACTCTATCACCTTTGACTCAGCATGATTCCGACTTGATCTTGGTTTTACTCCCTGATGCTTTCTACTAACTTTGTGACTGCTTTATTTCCTGTATATGATACCTGTCATGTGAAGCGCTTTGTTGCAGTTTTAGCTGTTGATAAAGCGCTATATAAATTAATATGTATTGTATTGTATTGCATTGCATTGCATTCTATTGTATTGTATTGTAATTTTATATATACATGTATGAAAGCTGGGCAACCGAGAAACCGATTACAATGGCTATGTGAAGTACCACCTGAATGTCTCATGGAAACTGTAAATGCAGCACTGAGGGCAATCTCTTCCCTTACGATCACGGAAACCAATGAGCTGTTATACGCTTCAGCATCAGTGATCCGAGAGATACTTGCTGATAAGAGCAACCGTGAGAGCAATGAGATACATTGCCCACCATGGAAAAGACAGTTGGAGTTAAGATCAAGACAGCTCGGAAAGATGTGAGTCAATTGTCGGAGGCCCAGAGAGGTGTCAATGGCCTTCATCCTTTCCCGCATGTCCCCCACATGCTCGATGAGGGTACGTTGTCGACATGGCTGCTCTTCCCAAGCCTCTTTGGCGATATCCAGCAGTCCCCGGGGTCTGTAAGAGTACAACAGCTCAAAGGGTGAGAAACCGGTAGAAGACTGTAGTACCTCCCTCACGGCAAACAGCAAGTACGGAAGCAGTTGATCCCAGTTTCGGCCATCTTCTTTGATCACTTTCCTCATCATGGCCTTGAGTGTCTTGTTGAACCGTTCTACCAATCCATCTGTCTGTGGGTGATAGATGGAAGTTCTCAGTTGCTTGACCTTGAGCAGGGCACACAGGTCCTTCATGACCTTGGACATAAAGGGGCTTCCCTGGTCTGTCAGTATCTCCTTTGGGATTCCTACCCGGCTGGCGAGAGCAAACAGTTCCTTTGCAATCTGCCTAGTGGTAGCCTTTCTGAGGGGAACAGCCTCTGGAAACCGAGTGGCATAATCAATCATAACCAAAATATACTGGTGTCCCCTAGCACTTTTTGGTAGAGGTCCAACTATATCCAGCCCAAGCCTCTGAAAAGGGGTCTCAATGATGGGTAAGGGAATGAGCGGGTTTCTGTATGCGGGCTTTGGCGCCACCTGTTGGCACTCGGGGCAAGAACGACAATAGTTCTCCACATCCTTGTGCACCCCTGGCCAGAAGAACCGTTGCAAGATTCTCTCTTTTGTCTTTTCGACCCCTCGGTGTCCCCCTAGCAGGTGTGTGTGTGCCAAGTCCAGTACTGTAGCTCGGTGTGGTTGTGGCACAAGAAGTTGTTCACGTACTTCATCCTTTTGCTTCGTCACCTGGTATAATAGCCCCCGGTCAACAGCAAAATGGGGGTATGTGGGACTTGTCCTTTCCCCCAGTACTACACCCTCTAAAACCTGCACATTCTTCATGGTGTTGGCAAGGGTAGGATCCTGTAACTGGGCTGTACCATACCGGCCTGTTAGAGGAGGCAGCTTCTGGGCCCCGGGGTTCTCATCACCACTGGAAGCCAGGAGATTTTCTGGGGCTGGAGTCTCCTCGGCGGTCTCTGGGCCAGATTCCGTCTCCGGTGGTGCATTGGCTGTCCCTAGGAGAGCACAGGCTGGGGAGAATGAATCAGGGGGGTAGGCTTGAGTATTCACTACACGCGTCTTACCTCTCCCCTTCCGAGATAGTCGGGCCAGTCTTTCCTGTGTTTCTCTCTACAGTGGGTGAAAGGCCGGGCAGTCGCGTCCAATCAGAACGGGGACAGGGAGAGAGTCAACCAGAGCTTAAGAGCCTTGCAAGCCAATCAAGCCGTGATCAGCCGCAGGTGTGTGGTTTGAATTGCTGCATTCCACCAGATGGGGCCAAGACTCTCTCTGGGTGGAGCCATTTTAGGGGGATGTATTTGCCCTCCAGGACACAGCCTCTCGTGACATCACAATATATATATATATATATATATATATATAGTAAAGTCTCGTTATATCGATATCGGTTATATCGATAGTACTGCTTATTACGATACTATTTCTATGATCGCAAGGAGAAAATTTAAATGCCGCAGGATCGGATATATCGATTGTCCGGTTATATCGATATTTTTTCTGACTCCCGAGAATATCGATATAACGAGACTTTACTGTATATATTTATATATATATATATATATTGTAATGCCCCTCGCCGTGATAAAGGATGCGCACAGTCGTTGTATATATACAGTGGTACGTCGGTTCTCGACGCCTCAGTGTTCGAACAAAATATGAGATATTCATGCTTCGGCGCTCGAACATCAATCGGTGTTCGAACGCCAATACGACGCGTGAGTGCGTACGCGAGGGTGGAGAGCTGAACGGCGCACGGGCCAACTGTTGTCGCTAGCGGACGTGCTGCGTTTTGCTCTAGCGTTTAATATAGGTGTATGAAGAGTTTTAGCCCCTAATCATGCCTCCAAAGAAAGTAAGTGCTACTTAAAGTGACAAAAGAAAAGTAGTGCATACAACTATTGCATTTAAGAAAGAAATAATCGCAAAATATGAAGGAGGTGTGCGAGTGTCTGATCTGGCGAGGGAATACAGCATGGCGAAATCTCCGATCAGTACGATATTAAAGAATATACTGTAAATAAATCCGTGTAAATGTAAAAAAAATGATATATTGTGTGTTTTTTATATTAGTAATTCGTTTTACATAAAATTTTGCATTATTTTTGGAAGTAAATTAGTTTAAGCAACAAAATAACATAACAATAATAATAATAATAACTCGGTCTGCTTATTTCCACCTCCGTAATATTCACCGTCTCCGTCCCTCGCTCACCCCTCACACCACTGCTATCCTTATCCACAGTCTCGTCACCTCCCGCATCGATTATTGCAACGCACTTCTCTTCGGTATCAATCAGAAATTTCTCCATAAACTCCAACTCGTCCCAAATTCTTCAGCCCGGATCATCACTAGAACCCCCTCCTTTCACCACATCACCCCTGTCCTCCAGCAACTCCACTGGCTACCTGTTAAACATTGTATCGAATTCAAAATACTTCTGTTTACATTCAAAGCCATCCATAACCTTGCCCCTCCCTATCTTTCTGACCTGCTTCAAATCTCTGTTCCCTCTTGGTCCCTCAGATCCTCATCCTCCCTTCACCTCTATGTGCCCTCTGCCCGTCTCACCACGATGGGATGCAGAGCTTTCAGCCGCTCTGCTCCCAAACTCTGGAATTCACTTCCACCCAACATCCGTAATATTGACTCCCTCCCTATTTTCAAGGCTCACCTCAAAACCCACTTGTTTAAAATTGCTTTCAATGTATAGTTCTATCTGCAATTTTATTATGTATCATTTTACTTGTGGTTTTATTGCTATGTGCTTTGTTTTATTGTTTTTATTGTGAAGTGTCCTTGGGTGTTTTGAAAGGCGCTTGAAATAAAATGTATTATTATTAAAATAACCGAGAATCTTTTTGGGAGCCAAAAGAGCCTGACCTTTTTGGTGAGCCGATCCAAAAATACCGGCTTTCTAAAAAGAGACGGAATTCCTATCACTGGATGGAAAGTCGAGCGTTTTGGTGGAGGAACCCGTGTACGCGCGTCCCGCCGGCATGCCTACCAGGTCAAACACCCTGAAAGTGGTACAATTGGGAATTTAACCTTAATTTTGGAGGGGGTAGGAGGTTGCACTTGCAAATACCTCAAAATTGTTTTCAAGTGACATTATCATTCGCTTACTAACTGTAGCACCAAAATGATACTTTTTTTAAATCATTTTTTGTGTTTAGCATTTTTGCCATGCCACAACAATATGCCATTGGAAAAAAATATACTCTTGCAGTATACTGTATATACTGTACTTGGTACTAAAATGGAGCTGACTGCCACCTTTAGGAAAATATATAAACTGCTCAAAATAACATTCTAAGAACAGCAAAGTGATTGTGGTTTTCATCATGCAATGGTTGACATTTGGATATGGAAAAAAGGGCTTCTTCCTTTTTGTGTAGAATAGGTTTTATAATGTCATTGACTTACACTACTCTGGGTGTTGTAAAATTGTACCAATTTAATGGATGGAAATCACAGATCTAACAAGAATTTTGTTGAGTAGATATAGCCAAAACTGTTTTTCCAGTTTCTACAACAGTGTAAATAGATCATGTTGGTATGTTCAGAAGCACACAGATTGTAATATAGCCTAATAATAGCACGACATGATTGGAAAAAAAACTAAAAACATTTTTGAACAAATAAAAACAAATACAAACGAACAAAAAAATACAACCTAATGAATGTGAACACAAACTAACTATTATGAAAAAGAATTATTGGCTAACACTGGCTAACCCTAACAAATAACTGCTGCAAACCGCTCTGACACACTCAACCTTGCAAGGGCATCAAGCGGTCGTCGTTATTTGGACAAACAGCGCCCTCGCCAGGTCACTTTGTCCATGCACCCGGTACTCCATGCCCTCCGTTCCAACCTTATCAGGTAGCCCTGGCTGTCTTCTGCAATGCAGGAAGCGCACACACACACACTCACAGGCGCGCGCTAACGCGCACGCACCCACTCATGTACGCGCACGTGTACACGCACCCAAGCATAGACCGGTCTCTGATTGTGTTTGCAGCCGCTGTTGTCGCAGCCCAGCGTCTCTAGAGTCGAGGCGCCTTGCAATGATCTCAACGCAGCTGAATTTGGATGTTTTGACGCGGGACCTGTCTCATTATCTGGAAAACCAAGTTAAAGTTGGTCTGCTGGGCTCTGGAGTGGGACTCTCTCTCGTACTCGGCTTCAGTGTGGCGTACACCTGCTACTACCTAATCTCAGTGGCCAAGGTAAAGCCGTGTTGTGTGCTTATTTTTACGGAGGATTGTTAAAGTATTCACACGTTTCGTTGCATGGGCGTGCAAGAACGAATGGCGCCGCTGCCAGCACCGCCAACCTCAGTGTGGTCGGAATAACACTCTACGAACTATCTGCCGCTTAAACACATTTTTTTTTTTGCATTCTTCGTCCTTATTGCACACTTTAATTTGATGATCCCATTGCTTTACATGACAACCACATGGCTAATGCGGGCGCGCATATACTCGCATTCAATCAATGTTCAGGCAATTACAGTGCACCGGATGTCTCAATACTGTAGAGCTATCTCGAGTGTGCCATCTAGTGGTCATGATGATTCTTCTACTTCTTATTTTGATTAATATTAATGTTATTATTATTATCGTTATACTATTAGCTTGAATAATAATTCATAGTAGTGGCACCCGTAGAATATCTCCCTATCATGCCATGTTTCCCAATCCAAACAATTATTAAAGGCCATTACAGCACTATCAGTTATCAGACGATGTCCACTAAAACCTAAAAATACTGAACACTTCTAGTACCACCATCACAACCAACATTACACATCTGTATGGACATCACATGTATGTGTGTTTAACCTTTACAAAATGCAGATGAAAAATACTGCATTATATCTAAATATTTACATACACACATACTGTATAGACATACAGTACAGTACATGCCGTATTTATTCGACGTTTCACAGATCCGATTGACTACATTGGATCGGCAGATATTTAGCATTTTGTGCAAGATTGGTTTTAATGGTCTTATCAATTCACAAAATAAGTAATTCCAGTAAATACAAAATTGATCACTCCAGGAAAATCCTGTGCTGCCATTTCTCGAATAATCCAGGGTTTCTTAGCAGATGCAGTCTGATTTTTTTTTTCTTTCTGATATTTTACAATAAATTGTTCTGAAATGCATTTTGTATGTATGTTTTTATATTGTGTTTATATATATATAATATTAAATTTTTATT
The DNA here is from genome assembly GCF_051943395.1 of Hippocampus bargibanti. Classification (NCBI taxonomy): domain Eukaryota; kingdom Metazoa; phylum Chordata; class Actinopteri; order Syngnathiformes; family Syngnathidae; genus Hippocampus; species Hippocampus bargibanti. Next base: position 21,428,637 of record NC_142744.1, on the reverse strand, counting down.
GAATGTAGATTCACTTTTTGGGACGAATTTCTGTGTTATATTGCAATTACCCCCACCAATAGTTTTCCATGAATCTCAGTTATGGGGAAATTTTGGCGATAGATGGGCCAGGTCGAGATCCTCCACGCATAGCGGTGTGCCACTATTCCACGATACAGTAAATAAACAACTTGTTTAGATCTACATTAGTTGGTTCTACACTAGTTCATTTTATGAATAGATCGGTGATTGTCTAATGTATTTGTTTGTGTTATAAATTCTTAAAAATGTCATATTAAAATCAGAGGTGTGATTTTGTCAGATATAACAAACAAAGAAATAAAACCACATGATGTTTTTTTATAAGATTCCAGGTGTCATCTTTTGTTTTGGATTTAGCACTACCTAATGTATTGTTTTTAATCAATGCAGACTACTTGGATTCTAGCAATAGTTAGTGATGAATACGGGAATGGTAACTTTAGCCAAAATGCTGTGGCCAACACAATATTTAACATTTGCTTGTGTGTTTTTTTTTTCAGAAGCCACAGCTCATTTCAGGAGGCAAGAGGTTTTACCAGTTCCTGCATGAGCAATGCCCCATCGTGTCAGAGACCTACTACCCCACCTTTTGGTGCTGGGAAAGCCGCATCCAAACGCTTCTCAGACCCTTCGTCACGGCCAAGCCCGGAGTGGCCTACAGGAAGTGAGTCCTGAACTGGCATTGACTCTTACACAAGATACAGATCTGAGATTTCTGTTAAGACTGAACTGAGTGAGCTTTGTTCCACTGGGAGGCATTCTGCCTTTATTCTCTATTTCACAACTAATCAGTCTTATCTTGAAGCAAAGGTCTGAGGACAAAAAGGGCCCTTTGTGCCTCTACTTTGGCAATGTGCAAAAATACTTACCCTTGTTGCAGTGTCTGAAACTCATGACAAAAAGTTAGTGGACTCCAGGGCAGACAACTCCGAAAAGTTGCCTGCCTGGCCATAAAGTTGCCTGCCCGATTTTTAACAACTTGAAACACAATAAGACAACTAATCGCAAAAAACATTGTTGCAAAGTATTAAGGATTGATAATCAGAATATATAACAGAACATCACTTTAAAATTAAGTAACTGATGTACCTACCAAAAATGCTGCCTTGCCTAATTTGTCGGAAATGTCCTCTGTTGCTGATTTAGCTCCAGTTGTCGTTTGTCCATACACTTCCCGGCAGGTTGTACAGTGCAATATTTGCATTGCGTTGTCTGCTGCAAGCCACGTAAACTCCTCTTTCCACGATGCTCTCAATGTACATTTACGTTTTGGAGCGTCTCTCTTCTGGGGCTGAGGTTTTGGCTTGATTCCTAACCACTTATCCATTTTTCTTGTGTTCTCTGTGCGTCTACTTTTGAAAAAGATATGCAAATGCACCCGGAAGCACGAAGTTATTCGATGCAGGGTTCTGATTGGCTGCCGAGTATGTCAATTGCCAAATGAACCGAAATTAAAAATTGCCAAACGAACCGAAATTCCAAAATTTCAAACCGAACGAATATTTCGAAATCGGAATAAAACAAACGTTTGATTTGAAAAAAAATCTTTGTTTTTTTTTCTGGAAAAAGTTGTCAGCCACCCGGGCAGAGAGGTTTTGGAATTTGTACGCCCGGCGTAAAAGTTACAAGCCTCGGGCATCCGGGCAAACAAACACTGCTTGTAGGGAGAAAACTAAAATTGCGTCTCTCTTGCAAATAGTGGTTTGTAAAAAAAATGTTTGCGGTAATTATAATTACACTTGCCCAAATGTGCCTTCATAAATTCCTAATGCCATAACGTTTGAGATTACTGAAAGGTGTCAAAAGACATCATATCCAGGATTGACTACTTATTGTCAGTTAGTCTTTTTAGAATGATTTCTGTAGACATTGTCCTCCTAGTATCATCATTGGTGACATTACAAGGACTTTTTGAGTGGTAATCCACATTAGTCCCATCCTAGTGACAGTCACATTTGCTGGAGATATGTCTCTGAATAGCAACCCCCCCCCCCACACAAACTTTAACACAGCCCACTTCCCATAATGAAGTCATTAAGAGTTAACCCGACGTTAAAGAGGGTGACCAAAGTGTTTTGTCTTTGGCGGTGCAGGTGAAGCAATGCTGCAGATGCGCAACCCCCCTGCTCCCTTGCCTTTGGCCTCCAGGTGCATATTTCATAGAGCTTCTGTAATTTCATGCTCCCTGTGCTAAAGGTGTAATGTACTCAGGCCAATGTGGACTGGAATGGAAATTGAAAAAGCATATTAGGATTCACAAGCACTGTGCTTTTGATTCCTCTTTTAAGAATAAGAATATGAATTAGAATAAGAGAAAGGAAAGCTTTAATTGTGCCACAATGGGGAAATTTACAATCTACAGCAGCAAACCTGAAGGGTGAGTGGGGGGCTTAGAAAAGAAAAACAAAATGTTGCATGCAACATTTTGTTTCAGAAAAAGAACTATACACAATACAGAATGCAATATAAAGTATACAACCTGGACATGAGCATATATAGCAATTCTCCGTTTATCTCAGTTAATGGGGACCAGAACCCCCCTCAATAGGTAAAAATATGCAAAGTGGGGATGCCGCCTAAGCCTGACCCCTGAGTACCAGGATGATTAAAATATGTAAACAGTATTTATACTTAATATACAGTGATACCTCGGCTTACGAACGCTTTAGCTAACGAGCTTTTCGCCTTACGAACGTTAAATTCATGAGAATATAATCTTGGCATCCGAACTATTTTTCGGGAAACACATGGAACACAATGGAACACAATGAGTGATGTGTCGTTCGCTAATGATCCGGTTGTTGGAGCTGGAGCTCTGAAGTGAACGAGGAGCTGTAAATGGCTGCCAACTTTTTTTTAATCCTCTATTCCCCGCCCCCAGTCTTCGGTTAAAGCCGCACATGATTGGTCAAGATCCGTGGTAGAGGAGGGAGGGGACACACGCACCAGGACACACGCAGCAGTGAGCGGGGGAGGGGTTACAGAAATACAGAGCTGCACATGAACAGGAAAGGCAGACGGCAGAGCTTGAAACAAAAAACAAAAGTGAAAAGGTGAGAAAATGGATAGAAAACACTGTGAAATCTGGACTTGTTTCAACTTTATTGATAGTTCAAAGGCAGGGTGTAGACTGCAAGGTTAAAATAACCCATCAATCAGACTCCACAAATAAGCCGCACAAGCCATCTGTACAATTTGAAGAGTAGACAAGCAAGGGAACCAGCTATTAATGAAGTTTCTAGTGTGTCTGCCTGTATCTGTTGCAATATCACAACTTCTAAGATGTACAACCCAGAGCTCCTTGAGACACTTTATGCAAAAAGTTATCCATTCCATCAAGCCATCAACGACCATCACAAAGGTAAATAAAACAACTTTATAACACAGTACAGTTTATTTCTTTAACTACAATACCATAGCACATTTATTATACATAAGATAAGGTATATTTTGTGCAGTTTTAAGGCTTATTTAGTAGAGAATTATGTTTTATGGGGACCTGGGAACGGACTATTCTCATTTTAATAGTTTCCTATGTGAAATTAATGTTTGGAATACACACTTTTCGCCTTACACACACTTTCTTGGAACCAATTAAGTTCATATGCCAAAGTATTGATGTATTTAAGACAACGACTATAGGAGTACACACAACTACTTAAATGACAACCGACACCCTTTTTCTGTTTTCTAACTGACATCAGAAAAACGTTTTATAGCTTCTAAAATACCCAAAACACGCAGGCTGATATTTTTAGTCAAATGCAAAACACCAATAAAAACAAATTGTCCCAAAACTACTTCAAAATGACCTCGGAAATGGCGAGTTTCAGAAGGTCTCGCCCCCTTGTTCGTGACATCACGCCAGGACCTCTTGCCTTGCTCTAGAATCAAAACAATGGCTTTAGATTGTTACTCATCCAGTTATAAATATGATTCAAATAGTTCTGAAGAGCAAAGCATAAATGTTTGCAATCGATTAAAGAAGTCCTTCCGTATCATTTTGAGGCGTCTGGACTCCAATGTAGTGCCCAGAAAAGGCACAAGATGGCGCACAAGCTCCGTTGGAAATGGGCTGATTTCTCTGCTGGGAATTTGTGTCAACTAGTGTAACTCCATTTCGAACAAAGGACTCCGGTTCTTTATACAGATGGTTATTCTTTCCTGTGATTTTACACCAACACCACCACCATCACCATCGCAGAACACTTTGCCCGCTTTGTGTCCGAAATAGAAGTATTTGGTCTTTGTCCTTTTCCTTGTGAAACAGCGCAGCGATAAAGCTTGTCGATCCTCGCCGTCTTCTTAGTAAAATGAAACTTAAATAGCGTAGAGCAGGAAGTAAATCTCTACCGGAAGTCACAACAGCCCAACACAATGTTAAGAAAATAAAGCACAGCCATCTGCTAGTCAACTACGGGACATCAGTCATAAACAAATGCATCAGCTGCAGTGACACTCCCACCAATCACACAGTGATTCTTGAACACTTTACAATGTATATATTTTTTTAAACAAAACAAAGAAAAACTGGAGTGTATCCTCAAGTCCAGGGGTGTCAAACATACGGCCCGCGGGCCGGAACCGGCCCCCAAGGAGGTTCGATCATGCCCGCAGGATAATTTGAAAGTGGAAAAATGCATAAAAGACATGGAATTGATATTTTTAATTCACTGCAATTCATGGATTATCCTCTAAGGGGCGCACTCGTTCCATCAGAGTAGAAGACACGCCGCATCACTGAGACAGACTGAAAACAGCAGACGGTGTCAATGCACCATCTGCTGCTTGTTGCGACGTTGTTAATACCTTGGTCTCTGCCTCTCCGCTACACCCTCATTAGCCAAAATGTCATTATCCAAATGGAGAAAAGTAGATAAGGAGTGTAGAATTTTCAAAGAAAAATGGACCACGTCCTATTTATTTACAGAGATGCACGGAAAACCTTTTTGTGCTTGGTGTGTTTGCAACAAGTTTCGGTATTGAAGGAATATAATATTCGACGCCACTGCGAGACTCGTCACAGCGAAAAATGTGACGGGTTGCAAGGACAACTGAGAAGAGAAAATATTAACAAATTACTGGCGGGTCTGAGGAAACAGCCGAGAAGTCAATGAAGCAGCGGTAAAAGCCAGCTACCTAATTTCTAGCGAAATAGCATTAGCATCGAAGCCGTATTTCGACGGTGACTTTGTTAAACGATGCATGATGAAGGCGGCTGAACTTGTATGTTCCGAGAAGTGACAAGCTTTTGCCAATATTAGCCTGACGAGGAATACTATAGCAGAGAGGATTTATTGCATTTTCTGTGGCAAGTGACGAGAGCACTGACATCACAGACGTGGCCCAACTGGCCATATTTATTTGAGGAATTGATGAGACATTGACTGTTACTGAAGAGTTTCTTGAGTTGGTGCCAATGATGGACACCACAACAGCCAATGACATTTTCGGCTCTGTCTTTGCTGTATTGGACAGAGTTGGAGTGGACTGGTGCCGCGCTGTCAGCCTGGCTACAGACGGCGCGTCATCTATGGTCGGAAAGAAAGCAGGTGTCGCGACAAAGTTCAAAGACAAAGTACAAGCCCTTAATGGAGGAGATCGTTTCTGGACATTTCACTGTATTTTGCACCAGGAGGCATTGTGTTGCAAGTCGCTGAAAATGGACCTCGTCATGGAGGTGGTTGTTCGCACTGTAAATTTCATCCGGTCCAGAGGTCTGAACCATCGTCAGTTTGACAAACTTCTCAGCGACAGTAACATTACCCACAGCCTGCCATACCACACTTTAATGTTAGTCAGCAGCTTCAAAACAAAAGTTCTGTGATGGAATTCTACTGTTCATACAACTCCATTAATTTTCAGTATGTTTTGTATGTGTATGTATGTTTCATGTACGAAGTTTACAGATTTACAGGACAGGTGAACACTTTCTTCATTACACATTTAAAATCACTCTCCTTGGTTTGTAAGGTGTACGCAGGGATTACATTTAGATTTTATATGCGTATGTGTAAGTGGTTTAAAAATTCCCTTTCTTTAAAAGTCTCATTTAATAAGCGCATTACTATATTTTTCAGTACCAATTAAAGTTTTGTGCCGTTGTACAATCAGTGGGATCAGTTGCAATGCATATTTGTGAATGATAAAAGTAAATTGCACATTTGTCTAAGGAAATATGAGGTGTTTCATGAAATGTTTTGTAAAAGGACAGTTCATTAAATGTCAATATTTTCCTAATGTTTCCTAAAGGTGCTTCTTTACACCAAAACAAAGGAAATACATGATATTTTGCTATTTTTTTAGCAGAATATGGTATAATTTTAATGGTCCGGCCCACTTGACATCTCCCTAGGCCGTATGTGGCCCGCGATGCGAAATGAGTTTGACACCCCTGCTCTAGTCTGCTTCTAGCAATAGAGTTTAAAAGTACATCGCAGAACACTTTGCCCGCTTTCTGTCCGAAATAGAAGTATTTGGTCTTTGTTCTTTTCCTTGCTAAACAGCGCAGCGATAAAGCTTGTCGATCCTCACCGTCTTCTTAGTAAAATGAAACTTAAATAACGTAGAGCAGGAAGTAAATCTCGACTGGAAGTCACAACAGCCCAACGCAATGTTAAGAAAATAAAGCACAGCCATCTGCTAGTCAACTACGGGACATCGGTCATAAACAAATGCATCAGCTGCAGTTACAACTAGTGTCAAATAGTAGTCTTGGTGCAACACACAGCGATTCACCATCACGTTATTTATGTATTTTCCTTCTAATTTCGCCATCAACACGATGTTTTCAGACCAAACAAAGTACCCAAAATGCATTGTGTGTCGCTTTCTCGGTCAAGGGCGTTCCTGACGTGACGTCACGTCAGGAATCGTCACCACCTCGAAAACAAGACTTCCTGAATATTCAGCGCGAGTCTTAAAACGTAAACTATAGCTATATGCGTTGGAATCTTTGTAAAATACACTCAGTAGAAGTGGTTAAATATTTGTGATTACAATCAGCAACCAAGACAGTACTGTATATTTATTGACACCAAGAATGATTTGACAGACGAACATTTTGTATTGATCAAATATGCTTTCCTTATACAGTAAGAAAAACAGCAGACCAAAAGTTTTTAATTGTGATGGCAAGTTATAATTACTCCTCAAACGTATTCAAATTATCCATCTAAAGTGAAGCGTAAAAGAAATGATGAACAAGGGGTTTAAGAGGACAGCCGTAAAGGACAACCAATGCCTTCGGACAAGTTGTGTCCATAATTTGTAAAATCACTTTAAATGACTTAGACTGAACGTATTTTACAGATTCCGCCGCATATAGCTATATTTTACGTTTTAAGACTCGCGCTGAATATTCAGGAAGTCTTGTTTTATAGTTGATGATGATGCCTGACGTGACGTCGCGTCTGGAACGCCCCTGACCGAGAAAGCGACACACAATGCATTTTGGGTACTTTGTTTGGTCTGAAAACTTTGTGTTTATCCGTGTTGATGGCGAACTTAGAAGGAAAACACATAAATAACGCGATGGTGAATCGTGTGTTACACCAAGACTACTATTTGATACTAGCTGACACAAATTCCCAGCAGACAAATCAGCCCATTTCCAACAGAGCTTGGGCGCCATCTTGTGCATTTTCGGGGACGCTACATTGGAGTCCTGCCAGCTCGAATTGATATGGAACGACTTCCTTAATCGATTGCAAACATGTATGCTTTCGTCTTCAGAACTATTTGAATCATATTCATAACTGGATGCGTAACAAGAAAGCATCTTCTCCGAATCTGAAGCCATTGTTTTGATTCTCGAGCAAGGCAAGATGTCTTGGCGCGACGTCACGAACAAGGGGGCGGGACCTTCTGAAACTGAAACTTTCTGAGGTCATTTTGAAGTCGTTTTGGGACACTTTCATTTTTACTGGTGTTTTTCATTTGACTAAAAATATTAGCCTGCGTGTTTTGGGTATTTTAGATGCTATAAAACGTTTTTTTGATGTCAGTCGGTTGTCCTTGAAATAAATGTTATTTATAACCAGTTGAGGAGCCATAAAATGGTTTTACCCAAACACCAACCAAAACATATATGGTTATTTCTTTGAGGAATTCATGTTTATTTTTAGTTAAATGCACACAACGATTCACCATCACATTATGTAGTTTTCCTTTTAATTTTGCTATCAACACTGTTTTCAGATGAAAAAAGTGCCCAAAATGCATTGTGTGTCGCTTTGTCGGTCAGGGGCGTTCCTAATGTGATGTCACTTCAGGAATCGTCATCAACTAGAAAACAAGACTTCCTGAATATTCAACGCAAGTCTTAAAACGTAAAATATTGCTATATGCAGTGGAATCTTTGTAAAATGCGCTCAGTAGAAGTCATTTGAAGTGATTTTACAAATTATGGTCGCAACTTGTCCAGAGGTGTCGGTTGTCCTTTAAATTTGAATATAATATAATTCTAGTATGACTGGTATTTGGAAAGAAAAATGCTTTCACCAAGAGTTAATGTCTCTGACCCCTGAAAACATCATGCTTCTAACTTAGAGTTTCAGTAAGGGCCTCTCTGAGGTGCAAGTACAAGTTCACAGCCTGATACGGATCTTTTGGTGGCATCAGATCAGACTGTGCCATTAAGAAAGCACACAATGCAAATACATCCGGATCACAAGGCATAGTTAAACAGAAGACACACTGGCTTTTGCACAGTTGAACTTGGTCATTGTCAACTGTGGAGAGGAAGTCCCTTGTACCATAAAGTTCAGGTAAAGTCTACATCACGTTGGCCCGACCACTGGGGATATTTATGTTATTTGAGGGCCTGATGAGATGGCTGTTCCAAACTCGGGCAATATCATCCAACACATCCTGTTGAAAATAATATAAAGACAGATTTAGGAAAAGTTGCACAGTCATAGCAGCTCTGATGAGCAAGAAATTATAGAATGAGATGACTTTTCTCTTCCTGCTCCCTCCTTTCTGCCTTACACGCGTCACTCTTTCATGTTTACCACATCTGCCCATTCCCACTTTTCCTTCATCTTTCTTTACCTTGATCATTTCCCCTTCACCCTTGTCCCCACACACACAGACCACTATCTTCTTTCCACTATCCGATTTTTACCTTCTTTTGTGTCCCATCAACACACTCTCACATACAAAAATACAGTGAATTCCGGACTATAAGCCGCTACCTTTTTTTCTATGTGTGTCTTACAATGAATGAGCTGTGTGTCGGAAGCGTAAGACGATCATGGTATAGGCCAGGGGTGGGCAAACTTTTTGAACATTTACATACTATTTTGCAGATACTGGGAGGAGGAAATGGAAATAGATTAAAATAACATACACACTGTGATTTATCAAGAGTTTGTCTGTTTTTAATAAGTTTCAATCGAAGGTGCAAAGCTCAATAATATCTACTTGTGTTAAACTCCGCAAAATCATGGACGGCAACGAACAGGCGAGTCGGTACACCACTAGGTTGCCGATTTGAGGTGTTTAGTGGGCCTCTGTAAATTCGGCCGCTTGGAGGAGGAACTGATTAGAGATCAACTCGCGGAGCATACGATTGATCCCAAGCTACGGGAGAAACTGTTATTGTCCCCTGACGACCTCCCACTATCGAAGGCTGTGGAAATGGCGTTCCATTTGGAGAACATTGGAGTAATTTACATTTACGCAAGGTTATTTAAGCAAGGTAGCCTTTGTCGTAGGTACATCCTTAATTAAAAAAGCAAAGTTTATATTTTGCGACAATGCTTTTGCGATTACTCGTCTTATTGTGTTTCAAATTGTGAAAAATGGGGCAGGCAGCTTTTCCGAGTGGTCTGCCTTGTTGTCCGCTAAGTTTTTGTCATGACTTTCAGACACTGTTTTTACTATAATTTGGACAAATACGGCGTCCCGGATTAAAAAGCCTAACGGACCGTATGTGGCACGCGGGCCGTAGTTTGCCCATGTCTGGTATAGGCCAACAACCACGAAGTTGTGCAATGCTGACTATTGTACCTCCTTTTGCCGCAGTGAGCTTATTAAGGCGGCAGATGGAGGACAGATCTCCTTGGACTGGTTCGACAACAATGACAGCCTTGCACATCCCGACCCCGCCTCCAGACCCACCGTCCTCCTCCTCCCGGGGCTTACCGGCACCAGTCGCGAGTCATACATCCTGCACATGGTCGAGCAGAGCCAGGATCTGGGCTATAGGTGGGTGGTCTTGGCCTAATTTCCAACAGGGAAGTGCACTAAATGGAAAAAAGATAATAATAATAAAAATAATCATAAACATTTAAATGGAAAAAAGATAATAATAATAAAAATAATCATAAACATTTAATTTATATGTGTCCCAAATTCAAAACCTCCCATCCCTGAGGCACAGCTCCAACATCACGTCCAGTGGTTCATGATTCTCTCTCTCTCTCTTCTCTCTCTCTCTCTCTCTCTCTCTCTCTCTCTCTCTCTCTCTCTCTCTCTCTCTCTCTCTCTCTCTCTCCCTATCCCTCTATCTCTCTATCTCTGTCTCTCTTTCTCTATCTATCTATCTATCTATCTATCTATCTATCTATCTATCTATCTATCTATCTATCTATCTATCTATCTATCTATCTATCTATCTATCTATCTATCTATCTATCTATCTATCTATCTATCTATCGCTCTCTCTTTCTCGCTCTCTCTTTATCTCTCTCTCTTTCTCTCTCTCTCTTTCTCTCTCTTTCTCTCTCTCTTTCTCTCTCTCTTTCTCTCTCGCTCCTTCTATATCTATCTATCTATCTATCTATCTATCTATCTATCTATCTATCTATCTATCTATCTATCTATCTATCTATCTATCTATCGCTCTCTCTTTCTCGCTCTCTCTTTATCTCTCTCTCTCTTTCTCTCTCTCTCTTTCTCTCTCTTTCTCTCTCGCTCCTTCTCTATCTATCTATCTATCTATCTATCTATCTATCTATCTATCTATCTATCTATCTATCTATCTATCTATCTATCTATCTATCTATCTATCTATCTATCCATCTAGCTATCTATCTATCTATGTCTAGCTGTCTATCTGTCTATCTAACTTTCTATCTGTCTATCCAATCTATCTGTCTATCTTGTCTATCTAGTCTATCTGTCTATCTAGTCTATCTGTCTGACTCTCTCGCTCTCTCTCTCTCTCTGTCTCTCTCTCTCTATCGCTCTCTCTTTATCTCTATCTCTTTATCTCTATCTCTCTCTCAATCTCTAAATCTATCTCCATATCTCTCTCTTTCTCTATCTCTCTCTTTCTCTATCTCTAAATCTATCTCTCTATCTCTACCTCTACCTTCTCTATCTCTCTAGCTCTCTCTATCTCTACCTCTACCTCTAAATCTCTCTCTATCTCTCTATCTCTATCTCTATTTATCTCTATCTCTATCTCTATTTCTCTCTATCTCTATTTCTCTCTCTCTCCCTCTCTCTCTCTCTCTCTCTCTCTCTCTCTCTCTCTCTCTCTCTCTCTCTCTCTCTCTCTCTCTCTCTCTACCTACCTCTCTACCTACCTCTCTATGTCTCTACCTCTATCTCTACCTCTACCCTCTCTCTACATCTCTCTATCTCTACCTCTACCTCTCTATGCCTAGATCTCTATCTCTAGATCTCTCTCTCTATCTCTCTCTACCTCTCTCTATCTCTACCTCTACCTCTCTACGCCTAGATCTCTATCTCTAGATCTCTCTCTCTATCTCTCTCTCTATCTGTCTTTCTCTCTCTATCTATCTTTACATCTCTCTCTATATCGCTCTCACTACTGACAATGGCACACTACAGACGATGTGTGTCATCTACGATGTCCCAAATTCACAACCTCCCATCCCGAGGCACAGCTCCCACACCACTCTCAACATCAAGGCTAATCTCATGTGAGGACCATCCATTGGCACAAATGGACAGAATAACATCACCAGTGTTTCATGATTTCTATAAGCGCCTTTCAAAACTCTCAAGGACACTTTACAGTCACAGGAAAAGAAAAGAAAATATGCGCAGAATCAGAATCAGAATACCTTTATTCGTCCCGCAATGGGGAAATTTGCAGTCCACAGCAGCAATTGAAGCGGGTTGGGGTGGGAGTGAAAGGATAGAAAACAAGATATTCTAAGCATAACAAAATAAAAATGTCAACTGTATACTGTGCAAATGTAGATGTGCAAAAACCGTTCTATAAACAAGACTGTACATAGTGTAGAATCAAGAAATGCATTTAGATATATTGCAACAACCCATATTTACAAGTGTCCAGTTTTTTTGTTTTTTTTTTCACATGTGATCATTGGGAATTGTGAAGCCTGACAGCAGTCGGTAGGAACGAGCGGCGGTACCTCTCCTTCTTGCAGCGCGGGTGTAATAGTCTCTGGCTAAAGGAGCTACCCAGTGCTGTCAGGGTGGGCAGGAGGGGGTGGGAGGGGCTGTCCATCATAGCTTTTAGTTTAGCTAGCGTCCGTCTGTTGCCCACCTCCTCCAGAGAGTACAGCGAGCAGCCCACGACAGAACTGGCCCGCTTGACAAGGCGCTCCAGTCTTTTTCTGTCCCGGGTGGTGATGCTGCCTGACCAGCAGACAATGCCATAGTGGATGGCTGATGCCCCCACAGAGTCATAGAAAGTCTTTAGGAGTGACCCCTGAACTCCAAAAGTAGAAGATAGCGCGCCATGTTCTGTCCAGAGTACACCCAAATGAATTTTTTAGTAGCCTCCATCACGGCTATGTTATCACATCAGAAGCATAACAGATTTTGCCATGTCATGGAGTGTCGATGAGAAGGTTTCTTCAGCCGTCATCTGTACTTTTTTGAAAGTGTCGGACGTTTCGCCTCCCATTCACGAGGCTTCGTCAGCGAACTAAAGTCTTACTGGTAGTATTGGCCCTATATATATATATATATACATATATATATCCCTAATGTCCAGGCATGGCGGCGCAGCTATGATAGGTCCCAACTCTCAGGTTGGGGGGAGCAGAGGACCATTCCCTGCGGCCCCGCCGATTGTTCCTACATTTCTGACTGGCCTGTTTGCCCCACTCCCTCCGGTATCAACTCATCAGCATTACTAATGTTGCCTAATCAGGCTATTGTATGAACAATCCAAATTGAACCTCACCCCACCAGACCGGTTTAATGAAGGATTTAGTTGTTTTATGAGAATTGCTTCTTTTACTGGCCTTTCAACCCATCTATGTTCTTTCGCTAAGATTTTAACCTCATTTTCGTCAAATGAGTGGTTGCTAGCTTTTAGGTGCAAATGTACTGCTGATTGAGGCCCACTCGTATTATCCCTGCGATGTTGATAAAGTCTTTTTTGGAGAATTTGTTGAGTCTCCCCAATGTACTGCTCTTTACAATTTTCATTCTTACAATGTTTTGAATAAACAACATTACTTTGTTTTTCATTTGGCAGCCTATCTTTTGGATGCACTAATTTTTGCCTTTACATGTTTATTGGTTTGAAATAAGTAGGAGTTTTGTGTTGCCAAAGGACTCTTTGTAGTTTTTCAGAAACTCCTGCAATGTAAGGTACTGCTACTCCTCTCCTTTTTGTATCTTGAGAATTTTTGGTTTCATTCCATATTCTTTCTTTCTGACATTTGTTGAATGGCCACTGAGGGTACCCACAGTCATGGAGTACCCACAGTCATGGAGTGACACAAAAAAGAGCCAGTCATTGAAAAGACCATTGTATTTTGCAGGTTCTCTGTATGAAACAGCCTTGGGTTGCTGTTAAGAGCTGATTTTGATACTTTTGGGAACCTTGTGTGTGTGTGTGTGTGTGTGTGCGTGTGTGTGTGTTTGCGTTTGCGTGTGTGTGCGTGCGTGCTTGCGTGTTGTAAGCACGGTCTAAATTAAACCTTAAAGGACAACTGAAACCTCCACACAAGTTGTGTCCATAATTTGTAAAATCACTTCAAATGACTTCTACTGAGCGTATTTTACAAAGATTCCACAGCAGATAGCTATATTTTATGTTTTAAGACTCGTGCTGAATATTCAGGAAGTCTTGTTTTCGAGTTGGTGACGATTCCTGACGTGACGTCAGCAACGCCCCTAACCGAGAAAGCGACACACAATGCATTTTGGGTACTTTGTTTGGTCTGAAAACATCATGTTGATCCGTGTTGATGGCGAAATTAGAAGGAAAACACATAATAACGCGATGGTGAATCGTTGTGTGTTGCACCACGACTACTATTTCATACTAGTTGAGACAAATTCCCAGCAGACAAATCAGCCCATTTCCAACGGAGCATGGGCACCATCTTGTGCATTTTCTGAGAGCTACTTTGGATTCCAGATGCCTCAAAATGATACGGAAGGACTTCTTTAATCGATTGCAAACATTTATGCTTTCCTCTTCAGAGCTATTTGAATCATAGTCATAACTGGATGAGTAACAAGAAAGCATCTTCTTCGAATCTGAAGCCATTGTTTTGATTCTAGATGTCCTGGTGTGACGTCACGAACAAGGGGGCGGGACCTTCTGAAACTCGCCATTTCCGAGGTCATTTTGAAGTAGTTTTGGGACACTTTTAAGAATCAGAATCATCTTTATTGTATGTATTGTATGTCTTTATTGTATGTATGTAGAACACACAAGGAATTTGTTTCCGGTCGAACACGCTGCACTAGTATCATCAGCAAAAAATTGCAGTAAGTCATTTTATTATTAATTAAGTCATTTTTATTGGTGTTTTGCACCAATAAAAATATCAGCCTGCGTGTTTTGGGTATTTTAGATGCTATAAAATGTTTTTCTGATGTCAGTTAGGAAACAAAAAAATGGTGTCGGTTGTCCTTTAAATTTGTCTGTAAAATGACCAACATTAAGACTAACCCACTTATGTGCAGAATTGCAGATGCCATGAACATAAAGACCTAAATGTTTTAAAGGGCATTTTGACAAAAACATTTGTTTTCTTTTTCTACCCAACTGTTTTGATAAAAGTTGTCTTCTCTGACAGAACAAAGAAAAATAAAATTACAAGAACATAAATCAAAATGACTTGCTATACATTTACACTGAAAAAAGGAACGTGTGATGGTGGATGTATACACATACATGCCAAATTTCTGTGTGTGTGAATGGTTCTCAGTGCGCATGTGCTTTATGATTAACTGGGAGTGAACTTGTCACTCATGAGTTGAATATGAAGGTACATTATATGATACATTAACATTTGTTCTTGTTTCCGTTTTTTGGATTTCAGATCCGTGGTTTTCAACAACAGAGGTGTGTCAGGGGAAACACTGCTGGTAAGAATCCAAAACTGGGTCCCAGTTTACATGCAACACTCAAAAGCAAATAGATTCAAGCAAACCTTTTCTGTTTTATAAAGAAGTCAGACAAATCTCCAAATTCATCACTTCTCCATAATTGCGTTAATACATCTCCAGAGCCTTAAGCTCACTGAGTTTTTTTGAGGATTATCCCCACACACGCACTTTTATGGCTGCTCAGTACATTATAGCACAAGCATTTAATTATGAATAATGTACTGATACTATGGTGTTCACACTGTGTCGCACCGGGGTTGCCCTCTGCTCAGGTGGTGGTTTAAAGATTTACACAGGAGTTAAAGCTCGTTTGTGGGTCAGTAGCGATATAACACAGGATGTGTTGATGCAACCGGGGTAAGCTCACGCGCTATGTTACAGGGCCTTACTCGCTACGTGTGGAAACAGTTGATTGCATACGTCGATGAAAAGGTTTCTTCCGCATCATTTGTACTTCTTTGAAGGTGTCGGACGTTTCTCTTCTCATCCGACAAGCTTCGTCAGCGAACAAAAATTTCGCTGGTAGCTCTGGCCCTATATATATCCCTAATGTCCAGAGGTGGCAGTGCCAGACCTCTGCTTTGATAGGTCCCTGCGATGTTGATAAATTCTTTTTTTGAGCATTTTGACTTAAACAACAATAGGGATAATGCTAGTGGGCCTCAATCTGCACTATATATGCACCTAAAAGCTAGCAACCACTCATTTGACGACAGTGAGGTTAAAACCTTAGCGAAAGTAAATAGATGGTTTGAAAGGGGAGCAAAAGAAGCTATTTTTATTTCACAGCAAAACCCTTCACTAAATCGCCATGGTGGTGTGAGGTGCGATTTGGATCGTGCTTACAAGAGAATTCTAAGATATTTATCACATAGGCTTAGTCATGGTGATGAGATGATACCAGGGCGAATGGGGCAATCAGGGCCAGTCATAGACCATAATCAGTCAGGACAACAGAAATAATCAGTGTACCCTCAGGGAATAGTCCTCTGCTCCCCCCAACACTAGAGAAAGGACCTATCATAGCAGAGGTCTGGCACCGCCACCTCTAGACATTAGGGATATAAAATAAAAATAAAAATCCTCGTCTCACCCCCCCATGGGTGGTGTCTGTCCCCCATTTTTTTAGCTCGGGTTCTCTCCCAGAGAGGTTCTGCGCAGTATCCGTGCTGTTCCCAGCACTGCGCTTCTGGACCGAGATATCCGATATTGTTCCCGGGATCTGTTGCAACCACTTGTCAAGTTTGGGGGTCACTGCCCCGAGTGCTCCGACCACCACAGGCACGACTGTCACCTTTACCTTCCAGGCTCTCTCGAGCTCCTCTCTGAGCCCTTGGTGTTTCTCGATTTTCTCATGTTCCTTCTTTCTGATGTTTCTATCACTCGCGACCGCTAGATCCACGACAACGGCTTTCCTTTGCCCTTTATCTATGACCACGATATCTGGTTGGTTGTCCATTACCATCTTGTCAGTCTGTATCTGGAAGTCCCACAGAATCTTTGCTCGGTCATTCTCTACTACCTTGGGAGGTGTTTCCCATTTTGACCTCGGGGTTTCCAGTCCATACTCCGCACAGATGTTTCGGTAGATGATGCCAGCCACCCGGTTATGGCGCTCCATGTAGGCTTTCCCTGCCAGCATCTTACACCCTGCAGTTATGTGGAATGTTTCAGGTGCCTCTATCCTTTCTCTCTCGCTCATCCTGTTACGGCAGTGGTGTCAAACATACGCCCCGCGCGCCGGAACCGGCCCCCAAGGAGGTTTAATCAGGCCCGCAGGATTTTAAAAGTGGGGAAAATGCAAAAACGATACGGAATTCATATTTTTAATGAAGTGCAATTCTTTTTTTTTTTTACTTTTTTTTTTTTTAAACTTTTTTTTTAACATTTTTTAAACTTTTTTTTAATAAACTTTTTTTTAAACATTTTTTTTAATCGAGGTCTTTTTTTCAACCACGATTTCAACACCCTCATTAGCCAAAATGTCATTATACAGGCGGAGAAAAGTAAATAAGGAGTGTAGAACTTTCAATGAAAAATGGACCACGTCATATTTTTTTACAGAGATCCATCCATGGGAAACCTTTTTGCTTGGTGTATTTTCAACAAGTTTCTGCATTTTGGTTATTTATAGCATGTATGGTATACTTTGGATGGTCCGGCCCACTTGACATCTACCGAGGCCATATGTGGCCCACGGTGTGAAATGAGTTTGACACCCCTGTGTTACGGTGTCTGATAGACCGCATAGTTGATTTGTCTTCAAAAGTGTGAACGATGGTTTTTCGATATGTCACAAATAAGGCAGGGAAAATGAAATATGCTGCACCGGGGTTAACACCCTTCTCTTTAGTAAGCAGCTTTATACGTGTGAACAGTCCACAAAATGTACACTAGTGTAAGATATATCATAACAAAATACATTGGTGAAGCACTGATGCAAATACAATACAATACATATTGATTGATATAGCCAGTGTCTGAAAGTCATGACAAAAAGTTACCGGATACCAGGGCACACAACTCTGAAAAGTTGCATGCCCGGCCATAAAGTTGCCTGCCCCATTTTCCACAACTTCAAACACAATAAGATGACTAATCGCAAAAAAGTATTATGGATGTACCTACCACAAATGCTCCCTTACGTAATTTATTGTAAATATCCCTTGCTGATGATTTTGCTCCAATTGTCATTTGTCCATACACTGTTCGTCATGTTGGGCAATGCAATGTTTGCGTTGCGTCGTCTGCTACGTGAATTCTTCTTTCCACAATGCTTTCAATGTGCGTTCAATTTCTAAGCGGCTTTCAAAACTCTCAAGGACACTTTACAGTCACGGGATAATGTATGTTTACGTTTTGTAGCCTCATAAATTTTGTTAGCTTCTTTTGAATCTTTCTTCTGGGGCTGAGGTTATGTGCATCTACTTTGGAAAATGATATGCGAATGCACGACCTTATAACGCTCCGGAAAGTCCGGAAGCACAAAGCAGGCATCTGATTGGCTGCCGTGCCGAGAATGCAAATTGACAAACGAACCGAAATTCCAAAATTTCCAAACGAACAAAGATTTCCAAATTGGAATAATTTATTCAGATTTTGAAATCTTCGTCAAACGTTTGGTTTATTGAATATAGCACAAACGTTTGATTTGAAAAAAATAATAATTCTATTTTTTTTTTCTTTTTTTTTCTTGAAGAAGTTGTCAGCCACCCGGACGGAGACGTTTTGTAAGTTGTACGCCCAACATAAAAGTTGCACGGCCCAGGCGTCCAGATAGACGTTATTTCAGACACTGATATACGCTTTAACCGCAGCTGAAGCGGTAAAAAAGCGCTTGTGTGTCTTACAGGTGGGTGAGTAGCCAATAGTCTAGTGACTATTAGTGGTTGAAAATTAACCTTTCTACTCTGCAAAGGTCACTCATTTTCAGCCATATTCTCTCTTCTCCTCCACCTTCTCTCCATTCAAAGTTGCATTACCATTTGTGGTAGCAAGATTACAGTTTTGATCACAAAGGTCGGATGAGTGTCAACACAGAGTGATACACAAGAAAGCTTTGTTCAAATATAAGCTTCTATTTTTATTTTATTTTTAATAAACTGAAAATAATGATTTGATATATTATATCAAGTTCGGCAGTGCTGTCAGGTCTCATGGCTGTATCCGGATTCGAGGCTAGAATTTTTTCAGTAAATGTTCTTAATCTTTGTCTCTCAAGAGACAGTGTCGCTGCTACTGGCAAGAATTATGTCAGACTTAATCACATATTTATTTATTCATGTATTTTAAGAATCAGGGACAGAGCTTCAAGGGGTCCACCCCTTAGTGTAACGTTTTGTCACCCTGGCCACCCAATTTACAAATATCTGACTAGGCCCCTGTTGAGCAGCCACCCACAAAGAAATGGGAGCCGGCCAATCTTTGGTGATCCCGACACCTTAATTCTCTCCTCCTGTATATTTAGCCAACATAAGGGGCTGATGTGGGATATTGCAGCGTCTTGGCTACATGAGCACCTTCCAGACAGTATTGCGTGTAAAGTCCCTTTTAGTTTAGTCCCTTTTATCATGTGCACCTTGGCACTGTACATCGGCAACAGTTGGGGGGGGGGGTCTTTGTCCCTCATTTCAATTGGTAATTGTGCTCCATTCTGCAGCCATGATTAAGCATTCATGTGCTCCTGTGTTCGTTTTCTGTAAGAGAGTGAGCGCCATTGTGCATTGTTTAAACGAGCCCGGCTTTTAGAATGACACACTGTGTACCACAAGGTCCAATTTCAAGGCCTTGTGTTCCAATTAAATAGAGAAACAATTAACCAGAGTCTCTTTGCAACACATAATTTGGGAAGTATGTCTACCTTGACAGTTTGCGAGAAAAGTCCCAAGGACCCATACCTGAAATGTGGTTCTAAGTTGCTATTACGGGCAAATTCCAGGTCTCATACTTTCACAAATTTACCAAAATGAGCCCCAGGACCAGCTTTTCTTGTCAAATGCAAATCGCAAAGCCTTTTCACCAGTGCCATCTCCTGTGGGTGGAGCATAAGGTCAAGTTTGAATCCCTCTTTCAATCTGATCTCCCGTTTTCACATCAGAACCAAACCCAGAGGAGTCAGCATAGCTCAGCTTCCCATGGCTGTCAAGATTTGCAAGGTGGATGTTTGTGGCAAGCAGGCAAGAGGGCGGAGCAGGGTGTAGTTGACAGAATGTATGAACTAAAGTCAGCAGGAACAAAATCTCAAACAAGAAAGTAGCAAATAAAACCATGAGTAAAATATGACAAGATGAAACAAATACAATGACCCGACACCGAATGGTCATGCCAGCGGTCCTTTTAACTGCCACTGATTGAAACGACCAACACCTGTGCAGCTGCAGGCCAGACTGACTGCGCCACCAGAACCCCTCCCTCAAGGGACTTATTCCAGAAATCCCAACAGTCTCCCAAAAGGCCCACCTCGCCAGTGAAAGAGAACAAGACGGCAACCCTTGCCTCTCCAGGAAATAAAAAGCTACTGCGTCCTTCGTTTCGCCGGGGAACAGAAAGGTGACAGCCTGATGGGAACGGGACTCGGCCTGACGTAAACGTGGACGTGGCACGGCTCGTCGTGGACGTGAATGTGACTCAATTCACACAATCACGTGATGAAGCATGGCTCGACGTGGATGTGGCACTGCCAGGCACAGGGTGGAAAAGAGACCAGTCCATTGTACCTGCGGGATCCGGTGGTAGGTCAGGTCATTCTGTCATGGTTTGTGAAGTGGTGGATGGTTGTGGATCCCAAAAAAAGCAGGCAGGAGGGGCGGAGCAGGGTCTATTTTACAGAATGTATAAAATAAAGTCAGTACGTGAGTAAAATATGACCAGATGAAACAAATCTGACACAGGGTGAAACAATTACAATGACCCGACACCAAATGGTCGTTGCAGGAGTCCTTTTAACTGCCACTGATTGAAACGACCAACACCTGTGCAGCCACAGGCGGGGCCGACCGCGCCATCTGTTGGTCGCTAACAGGTGGCGCTGTCATGTTGTTTACAGTCATGTCGACAACAACAATTATGAATTGGAGGACTGTATTTTCTGCACTATAAGGTGCACCTAACTCCTAACAGCCTTATTTTTTTTTCAAGAGCTGACCATGTGCCTTATAATCCAGTGTGTCTTATATATGGGAAAAGTTTGAAATTCTTCTCAGCATTGTATAAGAACTATTTTTATTAAATATTATTATTATTATTATTATTATTATTATTATTATTGTTATTATTATTATTATTATTATTATTATTATTATTATTATTATTATTATTATCGCTGTCAAAGGACCATATGTAGCATTGTGGCTGCGTTGCCATATCTGCTCAACATTCAGCTTCTTCTTTTCATTTCGGCTTTTCCCTTCAGGGGTCGCCACAGCGAATCAATGCCCAACATCTAACCCGGTTTTGTACATCCTCTTCTCTCACACCATCTACCTTCATGTCCTCTTTGACAACATCCACATAACTTCTCTTCGTTCTTCCTCTCGGTCTCCTGCCTGGCAGTTCAAGACTCAGCATCCTTCTCCCGATAGAGTCACTCTCTCTGGACATGTCCAAACCATCTCAGTCTGGCCTCTCTGACTTTCTCTCCAAAGCCTCTAATATGAGTTGTCCCTCTAATGTACTCATTCCTGATCCTATTCAACCTGGTCGCTCCCAAAGAAAACGTCAACATTTTCAGCTGCTACCTCCAGCTTCGCTTCCTGTCTTTTATTCAGGGGCACTGTCTCCAGTCCACACATCATGGCTGGTCTCACCACAATTTTATACACTTTTCCTTTCATCCTAGCTGAAACCCTTCTATCACACATCACAGCTGACATTTTCCTCCAGCCGTTGCAGCCTGCCTGGAAACGCTTCTTCACCTCTTTTCCACACTCTTCATTGCTCTGGACAGTTGACCCCAAGTACTTAAATCCTCCACCTTTTTTATCTCTTCTCCCTGTAGCATCACTCTTGCACTTGGATCCTTCTCATTCACATACATATATTTCATCTTGCTGCGACTGAGCTTCATTCATCTCCTTTCCAGGGCATACCTCCACATCATGGCTGGTCTCACCACAGTTTTTAACAACAAATTTACCAAAATGCATCTTTAGTTTCTTCGCCACTTGTTCCCTGTTCTCGCTACAGATCACAATGTCATCTGCAAACATCATGGTCCAAGGAGATTCTTGTCTAACATTGTCTGTCAGCCTGTCCATCCCCATAGAGAATAAGAAGGGGCTCAGAGCTGATCCCTTTTGGAGTCCCACCTCCTTGAATTCCTCCGTCTCACCGTAAGCACACCTCACAACTGTCTTACAGTCATGATATATGTCTTGCACTGCTTAGACATACTTTTCTGTCACTCCAGACTTCCTCATGCAATACCACAGCTCTTCTCTGGGCACCCTGTCATACGCTCTCTCCAGATCTACAAAGACACAATGCAGTTCCTTCTGACCTTCTCTGTACTTCTCTATCAGCATTCTTAAAGCAAACACTGCATTTGTCAAACTCTTTTTTTGGAATGAAGTCATACTGCTGCTCACAAATGTTCTCTTCTGCTCTTATAATAATAATAATGATACATTTTATTTCAAGCGCCTTTCAAAACACCCAAGGACACTTTACAATAAAACAATAAAACAAAGCACATAACAATAAAACCATAAGTAAAATGATACATAATAAAATAGCAGATAGAACTAGACATTGAAAGCAATTTTAAACAAGTGGGTTTTGAGGTGAGCCTTGAAAATAGGGAGGGAGTCAATATTACGGATGTTGGGTGGAAGTGAATTCCAGAGTTTGGGAGCAGAGCGGCTGAAAGCTCTGCATCCCATCGTGGTGAGACGGGCAGAGGGCACATAGAGGTGAAGGGAGGATGAGGATCTGAGGGACCGAGAGGGAACAGAGATTTGAAGCAGGTCAGAAAGATAGGGAGGGGCAATGTTATGGATGGCTTTGAATGTAAACAGAAGTATTCTCTTAGTCTAGCTTCAACTACTCTTTCCCATAGTTTCATTGTATGGCTCATCAACTTTCTTCCTCTCTAGTTACTACAACTCTACATCTCCCTAGTTCTTAAAAATGGCCACGAGTATACTTCGTCACCATTCTTCAGGCATCTGTTCACCATCTACGATCTTATTGAATAACCCCGTCAGGAACACCACCACCACCTCTCCAAGACAATTCCATACAACGATTGGTAAACCATCATGCCCGAGTGCCTTTCCCCCCTTCATCCTCTTCAGCGCCCTCCTTACTTCATCCTTGCTAATGTTTGCTACGTCCTGGTCCACAACAGTCACATTTTTTACTCTTTGTTCCTTCTCATTTTCCTCATTCATCAATTCTTCAAAGTACTCTTTCCATCTTGCCATCACACTACTGGCACCTGTTAATACATTGCCATCTCTATCCTTAATCACCCGAACCTGCTGCAGGTCCTTACCATCTTTGTCTCTCTGTCTCGCCAGTCTGTAAAGATCAGTCTCGCCTTCCTTGCTGTCCAGCCGAGCATACAAGTCATCATAGGCCTCTTGTTTTGCCTTTGCCAGCTTTACTTTAACCGTGCGCTGCGTCTCCTTGTACTGTTGTCTACTCTCGTCCGTCCTCTCAGTGTCCCACTTCTTCTTTGCTAACCTCTTTCTCTGTATACACCAACTGCTACCTAGGAAGTGTCTAAGTGGACCCATATCTTTCATTTTAAACCTTCTTTTTAGCATTACTTTTACTTAACTGAGTAGGGTATCCTTACACGCCGCAATGATTAAGTCATCCTCCCACACTAACAAAATGACCCTTTCATTTTCGGATTCTCTACAGTAAACACACTGATCAGTATCATTTTGTATAAAACCATTCTTTATGAGGTGATTGTTTAGTAGCATGTTCCAGTTACATCCTGACTGCTTTAAGCCATACAGTCATTTGTTGAGCTTACATACCAAACGTTCTCCTGTTTGTGATGTGATCTCAAAACCTTCAGGTTGCTCCGCATATAATTCACAGTCCATTGGGGCATGGAGATATGCAGTCTTCACGTCCATTTGGTGAAGGGTGAGATCTTCTTGCACAGCCAGCTGCATCAGTGCTCGAATGGAATTCATATTAGCTGTCGGCGAAAATGTCTCTCTGTAGTCTATTCCTTCCACTTGACCAAATCCTTTTGCTACAAATCTGGCTTTACAAGTCTCAGATCCATCTGGGTTTTCTTTCACCGTATACACCCAGCGACCTCCCACTGCTTGTTTGCCCTTTGGTAGCGGGGTCAGAGTGAAAGTCTTATTTTCTTTCAGGGATTCCATCTCCTCTTCCATTGCAGTAGCCCACATTTTTGACTTTTCAGATTGCATAGCATCTTTAAAAGTTCTAAGTACACCATCAGTTGCTTTGTAGAAATAGTCAATATTTTCGACTTTGTCAGCATCACACATAGTTTTACATATGTACTCTTTTAAATATTCTGGAGCCCTTTTTTGTCTTTCAGGAAACCTCCTTACCTGTTCAGTCTGAATATTGCCTGTTTCTACTGTCTCTTCAGCACTCGGTTCTTTGCTTTTCTCAAGTTGATCTTGACTCTGTTTGATTTCCTTTAAAGGACAACCGACTTCTCCGGACAAGTTCTGTCCATAATTTGTAAAATGGCTTCAAATGACTTCTACTGGGCGTATTTTAATAAGATTCCACCGCATATAGCTATATTTTACGTTTGAAGACTCGCGCTGAACATTTAGGAAGTCTTGTTTTTGAGTTGGTGACGAGTACTCACGTGATGTCAGAAAAGGACCGACTCCTGACCGTAAAAAAAGACGCATTGTAGCGTTTTTCCATCACGTCAATGTATTTTGCTGTACTGTTTTTGTTAAAACCGTGTGTTACATCCAAACGCCGCCAGCAGAGCTCCATTGACGGAATATATCAGCCTGTGGAAACGGGCTGATTCATTCCTCACAGCTCGTTGGCCATTTTATTGCCTCTTTTTGGGTGAGACATTCCCCCCGCCCGTTTGCCTCAAAATGACACAGAATAAATTCTTTATTCGATTGCAAACATGTATGCTTTACTCTTCAGAACTATTTGAATCATATTCATAACTGGATGTGTAACAAAAAAGCATATTATCCGAATCTGAAGCCATTGTTTTAATTCTCCAGCAATGCAAGACGTCTTGGCGTGACGTCACAAACTGGGAGCGGGACTTTCTGAAAATGCCCAATTCGCAGCTCTTTTTTTGCAGATTTTGGACACTAAGTCATTTTTATTGGTGTTTTGCATTTGAATAAAAATATCATACTGCCTGTTTTGGGTATTTTAGATGCTATAAAACGTTTTTATTATGTCAGTTAAAAAACAAAAAAGTGACGTCGGTTGCCCTTTAAGGGTACTTTACTGTAGCTCGTAAAGATTATCGTCCCACAAGTCACAACCCGTTTGAGTTTGACCATATGTGTTGTTTTTCATTAAAAATTTGACCAGTCTATGTTTCAGGACTTTCCTTGTCTTGGGGTAGTACACATTATAGGCTGGACTACACTTATCATAGCCTATGAAAATCCCCTTCTTGCATCTGGAATCTAACTTGTTTTTGTCCTGTTGATACACGTAACATTCACATGCAAATATTTGCATATTAGAAAGGTTGGGTACCTTTCCTGTAAAAGCCTGGTAAGGTGTCTGCTGTATCCGCTTATTGTAGCATCTGTTGCGAATTTGAGCGGCCGTTTGTACAGCATATGTCCATAGTTGCTTGGGAAGGTTACTTTCCAACAGCATGCATCTTGACAAATGTGAGAAAAAGGTTTAATTAAGAGAAAATACTACTTGCTGTCCTTGGGGATGACCGTAAAAATGTATGCATTTTTTTCTGCAAAGTTGTTCCTGTCCAAGAAATGGTCAAATTGACAATATTGTTGTAATGCCCTGTGCATGCAGACACCTCGGACCTACTGTGCCGCCAACACGGAGGACCTTGAGACCGTCATTGAGTATATCCACACGACCTTTCACATGGCACCTATCATGGCGGCGGGAGTGTCCATGGGCGGGTAATGAAGCCACTTACCGTATTTTTTGGATTATAAGTCGCAGTTTTTTTCATAGTTTGGTCGGGGGTGCGACTTATAAATCGGAGCGACTTATATATGCTTTTTTTTATTACTGTATATCATTTCACATGTTATTTTCACATTAAACCGCAAAAGTAACTTTTACTGCATTGCACAAGGTAATATTAACCACGGCATATAATACACACATAATAATATCTTTGTGTTCATACTGAACAAATTGAGACTGATTATTCTTTCTAAATGTAGGCTTTTTTTTTTTACATTTTTGGGGTTGGGCAGGGTCATACGTTTTCGTATTTTTCATGGCAGATTTTATGTTGATTTGCCTTCTTTGTCATAAATTCCATAAAGTTCAATTAGTTCCAAGAGCAAGTTGATATTTTTTCCTGTTTATAGAGGAGAGTTTTTTTTTTCACGCTGATTTTTTTAAGGTAATGCAGTAAACTGGCATCCTCTAACAACTGAATTTCATTCTCTTCTGTAGTGAGAGATGTCAAGCACAACCAAAATAAATGCACTTTTGTTCTTATTAATTTAATTGTTAGCTTAAGTTCGGAGTATGAACGTTAATTGTAGATTAGTCAGTCATTATTTTTAGAAGCATTTTTTTTCTTTTTCATGAAGATTTTTTTTTCAAATGTAGTTTTCATCATTTCGTTAATTAACCTTGAGTGGCGCACTTGAACTTTTTATTGGTAGCTTTACAATGTCATACAAAGAAAGATACCCCTAGAGCCTGCGAGAGCGGGGGCGCAAGATGACTCAATGACTGACAACACGGTTACCGACCCAGGAACGAACCTGACTACGAGCAAGAGCATGGCACATGAAACAACGGGAGCAAGATACTCACTCAAGGTGTGCGTCTGTGGCTGGGCAAAAGTAACATCAGCTATCGGGTTAAAGATCCACCAAGGGAAGAGACAGTGCTTGGGAAAGCAGAGACAAGGGCCTCGCATTGACCAATATTTCTTACGAAGTCAGACGTCAAATAAGTCGAGTGAAGCACAGCGACGGGACGACAACCAAAGTTCGCAGAGCGTCTACACCCCTGTCAGGGACGATGGTAATGCACTCACAGAATGAAAGGTGGAAGAGCCCACGCCTGGCCTTCACAATGGCCATGGAGGTCATCATCAGGGCCTCAATGTGGGTGGTGGGAGGTGAGCGAACAAGGAATGGGATCCACCTCCCACCTATCCGGGCATACATGGATGACATGACCACCTTGACCACTACCGCAGCTTGCACCAGGCGGCTACTTGGAAAACTGCAGGAAAACATTAAATGGGCCCGGATGAAAATCAAGCCGAGCAAGTCACGCAGCATCTCAATCGTCAAGGGACAGCTAAAAAATGTGAAGTTCTGCATTGGTGATGACCCAATACCAACGGTGTCTGAGGAACCGGTCAAAAGCCTGGTCAGGTGGTACAATGCAAGCCTCAGAGACAAAGATCAAGTGCAGCAACTCAAGAAGGACATCACCAATAAACATCAACAAGACTGAGCTGCCAGGAAAGCTCAAGCTCTGGTGTCTGCAGTTTGGACTTCTCCCTCGGGTAATGTGGCCACTCACAGTCTATGAGGCCCCACTCTCAACTGTGGAGAAAATGGAGCGAACCATCACTAGATATGTAAAACGCTGGCTTGGTGTTCCACGCTGTCTGTCTAAC
The DNA here is from genome assembly GCF_051943395.1 of Hippocampus bargibanti. Lineage (NCBI taxonomy): Eukaryota > Metazoa > Chordata > Actinopteri > Syngnathiformes > Syngnathidae > Hippocampus > Hippocampus bargibanti. The sequence continues at coordinate 21,401,027 of NC_142744.1, read as the reverse complement.
ATCGGCCTTTATGGCAAAGGGGTCCTTGAGCTTCCAATCACAAGCCTCACAGAAGAGTACAAGTGCGCTAAAGTGAGACTTCAGATGACCCTCACAGACTCCAGAGACCGGAAGATCAGTCAAGCTGCACCCCCCCTATCAACGGGACGGAAATGGACGCCATCCATTGCAGTGCAGCAGGCCACAGCAGCCCTAAGGCACAGCGACATTGTGGGACACGTTCAGCTCGGAAGAGGGGGGTTTGGCCTTACAAACAAACCTTCTTGGCGTAAGGCTTCAACATCGGAAAGAAGGAAAATGGTGATAGCAGAGGTGCGCCGCCAAGAGGAAGCTGAAAGAACTGCACGGGCTGTCTCTCTTGCCAAGCAGGGACAATGGATGAGGTGGGAAGGCCGAGAGAAGAGAAGGCTCAGCTGGAAGGATCTCTGGGAAATAGAGGCAAGCAACATCAGCGACATCATCAGAGCTATCAATGACGTGCTCCCATCTCCAAAAAACCTCCACCAACGTTATGGCGAAGTTCCAACCTGTGACCTCTGTCGAACGCCAGGAACTCTCAAACACATCCTGACCGGTTGTAAGACCAGCCTCACACAAGGCCGCTACACCTGGAGGCATAACCAGGTCCTAAAGAGTTTGGCAGTTGTCCTTGAGAGCAAGAGGAATACCATCAACTCCTTGCCAATGCGAGCCACCACGTCCAGCACAGCACCAGTGACCTTCATCCGAGAGGGACAGGAAAAGCCCAACCATCCTACTGCCAAATCAGAAGTTGGACAGCTATCCGGGGCCCGCGATTGGGAGATGCGGGTTGACATTGGCCAGCAATTGGTTTTCCCAGCGTAGATTGCAGCCACCACCCTCAGACCAGACTTGGTGCTCTGGTCCTCGTCACTCAAGGCTGTCTACATCGCAGAACTCACAGTCCCGTGGGAAAACTCTGTTGAAGAGGCGCAAGAAGCTGCGCTACACAGAACTCGCAGTGGATGCGCAACAGCGGGGATGGAAAACCAAAGTATATTCAATTGAAGTTGGATGCAGAGGGTTTGTGGCTTCCTCCACCATCAGGCTGCTAAAAGACCTGGGTATCCATGGACAGGCTCTGCGGCACACAGTTAGGTCACTCTCTGAAGCGGCAGAAAGAAGCAGCCACTGGCTCTGGATGAAGAGGAATGACCCTTGTTGGGCTCATAGGTCAGCAACCTAAGACCCCCCCCCCCCTACCAGCTTCTGAACATCTGATTGGGCATGGGACACAAGCGCAGGCGTGATCAACCTGTCGCTGGCCACCATCGATGAGGGCGTCTAGTGATTAAAAGGCCGAAACACTCAGTGATTCTTTGGCACACTACTGACGATGTGTCCCAAATTCAAAACCTCCCATCCCTGAGGCACAGCTCCAACATCACGTCCAGTGGTTCATGATTCTCTCTCTCTCTCTCTCTCTCTCTCTCTCTCTCTCTCTCTCTCTCTCTCTCTCTCTCTCTCTCTCTCTCTCTCTCTCTCTCTCTCTCTCTCTCTCTCTCTCTCTCTCTCTCTATCTCTCTATATCTCTATCTCTCTCTATATATCTCTATCTCTCTCTCTCTCTCTCTATCTATCTATCTATCTATCTATCTATCTATCTATCTATCTATCTATCTATCTATCTATCTATCTATCTATCTATCTATCTATCTATCTTTCTCTCTCTTTTCTATCTCTCTCTTCTCTCTCTCTATCTATCTATCTCTCTATCTATCTCTCTTTCTCTATTCTCTATCTATCTATCTCTCTATCTTCTATCTATCTTCTATCTATCTCTCTATTCTCTTTCTCTTTCTCTTTCTCTCTCACTCCTTCTCTCGCTATCTATCTATCTATCTATCTATCTATCTATCTATCTATCTATCTATCTATCTATCTATCTATCTATCTATCTATCTATCTATCATTCTCTCTCTCTTTTTTTCTCTCTCTTTTTTCTCTCTCTCTTTTTTTCTCTCTCTCTCTCTCTCTCTCTCTCTCTCTCTCTTCTCTCTCTCTCTCTCTCTCTTTCTCTTTCTCTTTCTCTTTCTCTCTCGCTCCTTCTATCTATCTATCTATCTATCTATCTATCTATCTATCTATCTATCTATCTATCTATCTATCTATCTATCTAGTCTATCTAGTCTATCTGTCTATCTAGTCTATCTGTCTATCTCTTTATGTATCTCTCTCGCTCTCTCTCTCTCTTTCTCTCTATCTCTCTCTCTCTCTATCGCTCTCTCTCTCTCTCTCTCTATCTCTATCTCTATCTCTCTCTTTCTATCCCTAAATCTATCTCTCTATCTCTACCTCTACCTCTACCCTCTCTATCTCTCTACCTCTCTCTATCTCTACCTCTAAATCTCTATCTCTCTCTCTATCTCTATTTCTATCTCTCTCTATCTCTATCTCTCTCTCTTTATCTCTCTCTCTCTCTCTACCTCTCTCTTTCTCTATCTCTCTCTTTCTCTATCTCTAAATCTATCTCCCTATCTCTCTCTATCTCTACCTCTACCTCTAAATCTCTATCTCTCTCTATTTCTCTATCTCTATCTCTATTTATCTATATCTCTATTTCTCTCTCACTGTCTCTATCTCTCTCTATCTCTACCTACCTCTCTATCTCTACCTCTACCCTCTCTATCTCTCTACCTCTCTCTATCTCTACCTCTATCTCTCTATCTCTAGATCTCTATCTCTAGATCTCTCTGTCTATCTCTCTCTCTATCTGTCTTTCTCTCTCTATCTATCTTTACATCTCTCTCTATATCGCTCTCACTACTGACGATGGCACACTACAGACGATGTGTGTCATCTACGATGCCCCAAATTCACAACCTCCCATCCCGAGGCACAGCTCCCACACCACTCTCAACATCAAGGCTAATCTCATGTGAGGACCATCCATTGGCACAAATGGACAGAATAACATCACGTCCAGTGTTTCATGATTCTTCGTCATGTGCATCTTTATTTGGGAACTCGCAGTCTCCATTAATAGCTGCACTTTGATTAGAAATTAATTGTACTGTACTGCTAACATTGTTTTAACATTTGTCCATGATGCAAACAAATGAATCGCATTCTGTCTAACACTGACCTTCCCTATTTTGAGTTGAGCAAATCAATGCCTTTGCTGACGTTTTTCCAAAATGGCCCTTTGTCGCATTTGACTTTGCTCGCGATGTCATATACAGCATTGCATACTTTGTCATTGTGCCATAGAGTACTCTCTCAGCTTTATTGCAAAAAGATGATGTTTTAGGTGGCCACGTTCAGAGCAGAAGGGTTGAAACAGTTTTATTTTCACACTGCATATTGTCCTTTTTTATCCTTCTAGGATGGCGCGAATTGCTAAAATTCCAACAGACCAAGTACCAAAGGCTAGCAAGGCTGCCTGATTGTATTAGTAGCGCGATATCAAGCCTTTGGTAAGGCAAACAATGCCAGGAAATTTCATTGGAACCTCATCAGTTTACTGGATGTTTTATTGCTTCCACAAATTATATTTTCCAAGCAAATGCGAACATAAATAGAATATAGAATATGGGTAGCGTACAAAGTAATGAGTGAAACAGTGATGAAAAGGTTTCTTAACCGGTCATCTGTACTTCAAAGAAGTACAAATGACACCTCAAGAAACCTTTTCATCGATGGGCAACTCCTATACGACTGAGAGTTTACACAGACATAGATAACAGTGGTCAATGCTGCTACCTACAGTATGTGACTGGTTCTTCGAAGGCTGCATCATTTTATATTATTTTATTTAGACTTGTCTTCACCTCACCTGCAACATTGCGGTTTACTTACTACATGCCCGCAAATCAGAATTTTTATAAAAATGTGAATGTATGTGGATGAGCTCTGTCGGAACTGTAGTCTCTATAATGAAAAGAGGTTCACCGTATCTGGTTAATTTGGATTGACTCTCACTTATCGTTTGAATTGTTTTTGCGTTTTCTTCTTTTCCTTTCAGGATGATGCTGGCTAACTACTTGGGGCGCAAGGGCCAAGAGACGTGCCTGAGAGGAGTGGTGGTATTCTCCGCCGGCTGGGACGTATTTGAGTGCACGGCGTCACTGGAAAAGCCGCTGGACCGCTTCCTCTTCAACTCTTACCTCACCAGCTGCATGCAGGCCTCAGTGCACAGGTCAGCCACTGGGCCAAAGTGGCATGAGTGCGGCTGCTATCGCGCTGCTAATACAATCAGGCAGCCTTGCGTGGCTTCAGCATTCTGGAGATTAAATCAGAAATGGCCATCACAAGTTTTTTTTTAAATTGTGACTGCATATTCTCATAATGTGTGTGACAGAATCATATAATAATTATAAGACAGAATCACAGAATAATTATATATTTTCATCAGATTGTCACGCGTAAAACATTATGCGTGTATGTTCATCTGCCCAACAGACACAGAACAATGCTTGAAAAGTGTTACGACATCGACCACGTTATGAAGGTATGTGATTTTTATCACTCCAATTCAGCCCCTTTCAGGTTGTGTCAGGGACATCAGGCTGAAAATGTGCATGTCTGCTCCAAGCTGTAGCATCCATTGGCGAAAAGCGATTGTCTCATGTCTCCTGTCCCACGTAATTCGCTTCAATTGAAGCCGCAACTCACAGTTCTACATACGCAGCGGCGCTCTGCACTAACACGCCAATCTTTTCATCGTCGGCTCCTCAAGCCATGTATCCATCCAGCCGCAGACCGTTCAACAGCACCGACTTGGACACTAAACAAAGCTTGGGCTCTGAATAATGCATTAAAAAGCCATTAATAGAGTAATAAAACATTTATAGAGTAATAAAACATAAGCACCCTGGAGGTGTACGACAATGACAGTCAAAAGGCACTGACATTCCTCTGAATCAAAAACAGTGCTGGCGCGCTCGTGCTGCTAAAAAAGTGCAACCGTCAAGCACAGTCTCCTCCATGATGAATGTTATGGTACAAAATGCTGAAAAACAATCCACACAATGCAACAAAATCACAAAGTGACAAAACACAAAAATAACAAAAAACTACCAATAAAAGCAGGGCTCATGAGAGCACTTGCCGACGGCTGCCTACTCATGCTCATACTCATCTTGGAAAAAATTTATTAAAGGACAACCGACGCCTCCCGACAAGTTGTGTCCACGATTTGTAAAATCACTAGCTATATTTTACGTTTTAAGACTCACGCTGAATATTTAGTCTTGTTTTTGAGTTGGTGACGATTCCTGAAGTCACGTCACGGAAGGAACGCCCCTGACCGAGAAAGGACACACAATGCATTTTGCGGTACTTTGTTTGGTCCGAAAACTTCGTGTTGATGGCGAAATTAGAAGGAAAACATAAATAAAGTGATGGTGAATCGTTGTGTGTTGCACCAAGACAACTATTTGATATTCGCTGACACAAATTCCCAGCAGACAAATCAGCCCATTTCCACTGAGCTTTGGCGCCATCTTCTGCATGTTCTACATTTCTGTCCGGATGCCTCAAAATGACACAGAATAAATTCTTTAATCGATTGCAAACATTTATGCTTTCCTCTTCAGAACTATTTGAATCATATTCATAACTGGATGAGTAGCAAGAAAGCATAATCTCCGAATCTGAAGCCATTGTTTTGATTGTCGAGCAAGGCAAGACGTCTTGGCGTGACATCACGAACTGGGGGCAGGACTTTCTTAAAATCCCCAATTAGCACCTCAATTTATTGCAGTTTTAGCAACTTTAAGTCATTTTTATTGGTGTTTTGCATTTGACTAAAAATATCAGCCTGCGTGTTTTGGGTATTTAAGATGCTATAAAACGTTTTTCTGGTGTCAGTTAGGAAACAAAAAAAGTGATGTCGGTTGTCCTTTAAGTACTTGGGTTCAACCTTGGGTCAACTGTCCAGAGCAGGGGTGGGCACTCCTGGTCCTGGAGAGCCACCCTCCTGCATGTTTTCCAAATCTCCCTGTTACATACACCTGATTCAAATAATCAGATAATCACCAAGCTCTGCGGAAGCCTTACATTGAACCTGCTCATTTGAATCAGGTGTGTTGCAACAAGGAGACTTGGAAAACATGCAGGAGGGTGGCTCTCCAGGACCAGGAGTGCCCACCCCTGGTCCAGAGCAATGGGGAGTGTGGAAAAGAGGTGAAGAAGCGTGTCCAGGCAGGCTGGAACGGCTGGAGAAAAATGCCACGTGTGATGTGTGATAGAAGGGTTTTAGCGAGGATGAAATGAAAAGTGTATAAAACAGTGGTGAGACCAGCCATGATGTTTGGACTGGAGACAGTGCCACTGAAGAAAAGACAGGAAGCAGAGCTGGAGGTAGCAGAGATGAAGATGCTGAGGTTTTCTTTGGGCATAACTAGGTTGGATCGGATGAGAAATTAATATATTAGAGGGACAACTCATATTAGAGGCTTTGGAGAGAGTCAGAGAGGCCAGACTGAGGTGGTTTGGACATGTCCAGAGGAGATGAGACATAGAAAGCGACACACAATCCATTTTGGGTACTTTGTTTGGTCTGAAAATTTTGTGTTGATCCATGTTAATGGCAAAATAAGAAGGAAAATGCACAAATAACACGATGGTGAATCATTGTGTGTTGCACCAAGACTACTATTTGATACTAGTTGACACAAATTCCCAGCAGACAAATCAGCCCATTTCCAACGGAGCTTGGGCGCCATCTTGTGCATTTTCTGGGCGCTTCATTGGAGTCCTGACGCCTCAAAATGAGACGGAAGGACTTCTTTAATCAATTGCAAACATTTATGCTTTCCTCTTTAGAACTATTTGAATCATATTCATAACTTGATGAGTAACAAGAAAGCATCTTCTCCGAATCTGAAGCCATTGTTTTGATTCTCGATCAAGGCAATACGTCCTGGCGTGACGTCAAGAACAAGGGGGCGGGACCTTCTGAAACTGAAACTTTCTGAGAAATAGTTTTAGGAGACTTGAAGTCATTTTTATTGGTGTTTTGCATTTGACAAAAAATATCAGCCTGCATGTTTTGGGTATTTTAGATGCTATTAAACGTTTTTCTGATGTCAGTTCGGAAACAAAAAAAATGGTGTCGGTTGTCCTTTAATATTAGCATGTTATTTTTAATACTTCATTATTTTTATCTTTGGAGTCTGATCGTGTTAAGCGTGTTTCACAATCGTGCCGGTGTCTGCATTTTAAAATAATTTCTGTCCAAGCACTGGCGGACTTCTCAAGTAGTGCTGTCGTGGTACCCAGTGCCCGCAGGCACCACGTTGATAACCCCTGTGCTAGATGGTTGTAATTTGCAATGAAAGGCTCACTGAGCTCATTCCCGTCTCAGGCTAAGACCATCCGAGAATTTGATGAGAGATTCACATCCGTCATGTTTGGTTACGCCACCAACGATGACTATTACCACGACGCCAGTCCCGTTCACAGGCTGCAGTCTGTGCAGGTGCCCATGCTGTGCCTCAATGCTGCTGACGACGTCTTTTCCCCGTCTCACGGTAAGAGCCTTTAAAATTCATACATCAATTACAATGTCGGGTGGCCTGCTGTTTAGCGTACTGACCTCACAGTGCAGAGGCATGGGTTCAAGCCCCCCTCCGGGCTCCCTGTGTGGAGTTTGCATGTCTCCCCCAGGCCTGTGTGGGCTTTCCTCCCACATTCCAAAAACATGCATGGCAGGCCTGTTGAATACTTGAAATTGTCCCAAGGTGAGCATGGATGGTTGTTCATCTGTGTGTGCCCTGCAATGAGTGCCCCGCCTACTGACCGAGGACGCCCGGGATAGGCTCCCGCATGGCCCTCGATCCTAGTGCATATTGAAAAATTTCAATGTCTTTTAATTTAAAGTTATTGTGCGCTGTGTACAAAAATGCACGATAACCTGAACAGTGGACTTCAGAATCAGAATCATCTTTATTGCCATATACGTAGAACACACAAGGAATTTGTCTCCAGTAGAACATGCTGCATTTGATTAGATGTTTATCCAGATTCCACTCAAATGCAGCTTTTCTTTCCTCTGTGTGACAAGCGCATCTTCTTTGTGTAATATGAAATGATTTTCAAAAATGAATTGCATTGTTAATATTTTTTCTGATTTGTTATGAATGACTCTGTGCCATGAGTCACATAACTATAAACAATGAATTCTTTTCAAATACTTTGACAATTTTGTTCACACATTTCTTGAAATTCATTTTTTTAAATAAATTCCTGTGCCAATAAAAAAGTAATTTCATCTTTCATACACATACTGTAGCATCTTCTTGTAATTGCCTCACACGCACGCACACACACACAAACACACGCACACATGGTGGAATTCTACACAGTTTTGTCGGATTTTTGTGTGGTAAAAAAACAACCAATCAAATAAACTGATGAGAAAATGTGTTTTATTGCATCTTCCCATTTGCAGTGGATGTGCCCCCTTCTGCAATGGGTTTTTGAGTTCTTTATTTTTACTCAATTTTCACATTTTTTTTTATTGCCACAATTTTGGTCACAATGGTGACGTTTTAAAATCATA